>NW_026623400.1:518179-555271 GCF_030028575.1 Malurus melanocephalus
AAACAAAAACTTTAGAAGCAGATGCACTGACACACTTTGTTTTGGGACCAGCAGAACATGCCTTCATTCTTCACCTCACTCCTGGTTTACACTACATACAACTCCAGGTCACACCTGCATGTGGCCACCTCCAGCCCCCGTGACACAGTTAACAGAACCCTCTGCCTGTTTGCCGTGGCTGCTATTACAAGATTATGTAGCAAAACAAGAATATCCAGTTGTTGGTCATTGATTTATCTATAAAACAGTAACTGTAAAAATGATAGAAGAGGTTCTGTACTAGATAGTCTTGTGAAACAGTTTATTACTTAAGCATTAATGACCCGTTTAGAGGTCTTTACTGGTCAGGTAATGACCAGCTAAAGGAGTTAAGGGCCCGAGGCAAAGCACTCTAATAAAACCCTGCATACAGCATGTGTTTGGTTCCTCCAAATTCTATTAGGAAGGAGAAGCGTAAAGGGTAATGAAAGACATGTCCAAGAGGCACTCATATCAGCCCTCTCATTTTATATTTGGCATAACACACATGGCCTTATTCCAGCGGCACAAATCATTCCTTGTTTATACTACCACCCATCACGGAGAAGAGCAGTAACTACAGCCGAAAATGGCCAGCCATGATGTTAAGGACCCTGTCACTTTGGGCAAATAAACCTTCCTGTGACTGAGAGCCCATCCTGCTTTTGGAACACCCACTGTCCTTTGCACCGACAGAGAATGTGTGCTCCACAGGAGAAGGGAGCCAATATATGCTGCCAGGCATCTCAGCCAGCCCTGCCAGCCCTAAATCCTACTCTAGTAGTATTAAGGGTGGAGGGATTAAGTGCTTTCTGTATTCCTATGCAATTCTACTTGAATATGAATGTCCACTTGCTTTTTACTGTTTGCATTATGAGAAAAGGCATATTAAAACAGGAGTTTAATATTGATATCTCCACTCCAAGACTGAGACAGAACAGCTGTATATATATATATATATATATATATACTTGCCAGTAAATGAGAATCCAAGGGTTGGAACACTACCCAGGACCTCACTCTTGGCTTGAGAGGCAGGTAAAACACTCGGGCCCACACAACCACATCTTGCTATTACAACCCCACAGCAGCATTGATTTTGGTCCTGATTTACAGCATCATTTGTTCTTGATAAGAGCCACTTGCCAGCACCACTCAGAAAAAAGTAAAATACAATCTAGGAGTGGAAATTAGAAACAAGAGAGGATAAGAGGCTAGCAACTGCTAGGAAAAAATGTGTCGAGATTCTTGTATTTGCAGGACAATATGTTCTAGGTACAAGAAAGTTTATTTGCTCAGCATTTATTACTGGCTTATCAACAGTAAAATGAGGATAAAGAGCATTGTGATGACTTAACCGAAAAGTTACTTAATTTCACTGTCACTTTCTTGTCTATGGTATATTTCAATTTTTATTTTAAAAACCACTCTGTAGTGTTTACATAACTAATTATAATAGCTTCTTTAGAGTATGCCTAAATTTTTTTTGTGTGTAAACAGCCTTTTCAGCCATGCTCAAGGCTTATTTCAGACCTTAACAATCCTTCTGAGCCATTGCAGCTAATCATATAAACACACATTAAGCCAAATTTAACTCATCTACTGAGTAGTGAAATGGTGGCTTAACACTTGCACCTTCCAGCTTTCAAGGTTAAATATCTCCATGCTTTTTTAAAGAACATCTGAGGTGATCACAACACAGTCTAGACATTTACTAAAATGAAGTTTTCTTTAGAAATGGGCAGAGCAGAAAACATACACAATGCTAAACCGAAATTATTTCTACAGCTATACACTTTGGAGAGCTCRGGATATTAAAATAAAATTCAGGCCCTAACTAGAAGCTGATTCCGTGCACGCAGTATAAAGCCTGAATTCAAACCAGAGGATTTATTTTTTAGAGCCAAATTATAAAGTTTTGCAACACAGGGTTAACAGCAAAAGTGCTGACACAACACTAAGTGTATAGTGGCGCCTGCAAGCAGCGCTATAATTAATCTAAGTGTACTGTCATTACACTAAACACTGCTTCTGCAGGATCATTCCAAATCATGAGGCTCTTTCTCTRTTTCTCAGATAACAAGCAGTTTATTTCCAATCATGTACGTTTCCAGTCGTGGCATGATTTGCTAAAGTAACATTAGGTCTTGAAGCGATATCTTAATCAAATCAGAATCTTCTTCTGTAAAACAGATCTTTGGCTCTTGGAGAATTAGTAACATCTAATGCCTYAGGACAGAGATGTGAAACTGTGAACTGAAAAATGCACTGCTGGAGACCATACTCAGCCTCTGTGCTTCCAGCCATTTACAAGTACATCTATCTAACCTCCTACCTACACACCTCCACTTTATATGGTCATAAACCACCAATGCAATATCTAAATTATACCCTGAAAACTCCAGGTTTGAAATGGGTTGTATGAAAATTCACCTCATGTGGTTTATTCATTTCTGCAAGAACACAAGGCTCTGATTCCTTTTGGATGGAACTCATTTAAACAAAGCCCAACAGCAAACACCCATAAATTAAAGCATTATTGGTATTTATGAAGAGATGCACACAAACTRAGTGAATTTTGTGTAAAAGGCTTAAAAAAAGGAAAGAAGTGGAATCTTGCATATAAAATACTAACTGCATTCACAAAGTTATTAAGTACTTTGTGAATTAATACTTTGAAATATGCTTTAAAATGAAAAAATGCATCCTGTCTGGAAACCTGTTTATTCACATGCATTTCAGATTTCTCTACTAATGCCTCCCACATCCACTGAAGTCATAATGTCTTAATAAACTAGGAAAATATGAGAACAGAAGGAATTTAAGTATTTCACAATATCTGTCTGAAGCTAATAATTTATAATGGATATAAAGTTACCCAGAATATATTCACTTTATTTCAATGAAAGCTATATTTGAAGCAATTGTCTGCTTCAGTAAGCAAGCTACTATGATTATGTTTACCAAATTAAAATATACATACCAGAATTACTTATTCTTTGCTTTCCCTGTGCAGGTCACTGATTAAAAACCAATCAGAATTCTACAGCAGGATTTCTATAGTTGTGACTTTAACATGGAATTGGTATGACAAATTCATGTAGATCACTTTGGAGAACTCTTAGAGTCTTCAGTGTAGAACTGGGTAATTTATTTACAGAAACTGAAAAAGTATACACAGTAGAAGTCAGTGGCCAGATGAGAAGCTGTGGCTACTGGGCCAGCACTGACCAYTAAGTTGTTCTGCACCTTGACCCTTTGCAGAGTTGCAGCAGTGAGAATTAAACAAAACATCTTGAGAAACACATGTGTTTGAAAGACACAAACACCACTGAGCAATCATTCATGCTGAGCCTGGTGTGCTGCAAAGCCAAGTTCTATCTTTCCACCAATAAATGTATTTCATCCAGCAAACAAAGAGGACTGCAGTACCCATACACACACATACACACTCAGAGAAGCTGTGAAACATGCCTGATGACTATKCTGCATTTCAGGAGTGAATAATGATTATAGGCTTATGGTCCTAACCCACAGAGTGTCAAAACCTAGAGCAAAGTAATATTAACAAAGTTATCACACTTATTCTTTCATATCTAAAGATGGCAGTCCAGAAACATTTTAATTTAGCAGCAATTTTGCTCCCCTCCTTGTGCTGGCAGTGGCATTCATGCAACTGCACAGGCAGATAGACCAGGAAATTAATCTGGCTGCAAAGCAATTTCCCTCCCTCCCRTTCCCACCCCCACAAAAGAGAATGAGCAGGACCATTCAGCTGATCTGATTCACAACATGACATCCTAAAGCCAGTAGCAGCACAAGGCAGACAGAACAAATGCATGGCTGGGGTAACACTGCAAGGCAGGACAGCATTTGTCAGTATGTGTCAGATGTAAAGTCAATGAACAAACACACCTACAACTGACACTGTCCAGGCTGTGATATTTTACAGATGCTTACATGAATATCCAAGGTTCATTATTCCCTTTGTCTTTTCAGGCTTTCCAACTCTCACCTCTGGAAATCCAAACTACCTCTGGCTCAGACAGTCACATATAAAATGTATCACTGTAACAGCTACCAACATGATCATGTCCTCTGTGCCAGGCAGCAGCAGTACATCAGGCTATTGCTACTGAACTGGAATGGCCAAACTCTGCCAGCTCTGTTACAGCCTGTAAGCACACCTGTAGTCAGGAAAATTAAATTTAATGTCCACAGCATAGACTCGGAGTCCACCAATTTGCTTGGTGGGGTAATTYTCTGTAGTACAGAGACCGCCAGAAAGCAGCTGAGAAAGAACATTCTAGGCCAACATCCTAAAACATTTAGAAAGAAGAGACCAAGTGTGTAGCACACCCTAATGACTGAGAAAAGATGTCAGCAGCAAGAGCCAGGGTGGTTAAATTGTGTGCCAGGTGATATTCCGTCACTAGCCACTCCTGGTTAACCTCCACATCAGCAGGTCACAGCTGTGCCTGAGAGGACAGGTGAGTGCAGCAGGTTTGGGGAGCCAGAGACAGGTCCTCAGCTAATGCCTCCACCTCTACCCAATCCAATTCACATTATTAACATTCTCTCCTTAGCAGCATGAAAGATCTGCTAAAGCCAAAAGCAGCCAATGACAACGAGAAGCAATGAGTGCTTGGCACACATTGCTTGGGGAGAAGCACCCCACCATGGTGTAGAAGTCATGGTCACCCAGGTCCTGCCGCCCCTCAAAGGCAATGCATGYGCTCCCACAGCACAACAGCAGCTCCCATCTGCCAGCCATGATGAGAAGTAGCAATCCTGGTTATTTTGCCCCATTCCTAGTGGCTAGAACACACATAAACACTTCCAACCAAAGACCCAACCACCCTCCCCAGGTAGACCCCTGGCCAAAAAGCGACAGGATCAGACTTACTTGCGGTGCTGCGACTGCTGCATTTTTGGTTGTGTTGTAGCTCATCTTCAGGCAGGTGCATAGAGGCCGGTTCCTCCAGGATACCCTCTTGCTGGTGACAGCAGCAGGCTCTGTCCTCTCAGGGTGCTGAGAGTCCCAAAGTCATGCTTTCTCTGCCACCAGGTTATTACAGTAAAGCCACAAAGTGCTATTATGGCAGCAACGTTTTTTGAGGGGTTTTCTGCCTTCAAGGAGACAAGATGGGCTCAGATATCTCACATCAGAAGAGGGCTGTAGGCACCAGATCATTAGTGGGCAGATACAACCCTGAGTCAGAGCTGTATGCCAGCCCTAAAAGGCAGGAGCTCAGACATCATCGTGTATCCTGCATTTGCTAGTGGCTAAATCTAGTGATTAGTCAGCACCGAGAGCTGCTGAATCACTCTTCAAAGGCACCTATCTCCCTGCTGACATCAGCGAGGCAGCCACGCACTCCACTGAAATAGCCCGGGCTGCTCAGCTGCGGACAGCACCCTTTCACCAGGCTTGCACAAGGCCTGAGCTACAGTACAGAAATCTGATTCCTGACCTGACACAATGCACTTGCTAATAAAATAATAATATTGACATGCATAGAAAAAAGATGCATATAATCTTGTCTTAGTTGTGCATATAATTTTTCTGATAACATAAYTTGAGATATAATACAGTATTTACAKTCAGTCTTAAAAAAATATTAATATATTTTAAAGTCTTTTAAAGTTCTTTTCAATTTAGATTCTATCTCTCATAATTAATTGTTTGGGTATTAATTATTTTAAATTAAATGAATGTAGGCATTGATATTCATAGAAGACAAATGACATACTAAGCAGATGAGACAATTAGCACGAATTACTTCAGTAAGCTTGAGCTCCCCAAAATCTCTTTTTTGATTTAAAAAAAAAAATCACAACATTAATATCGTATTTTGCTACTGTGATTCTTTAACATTTTACTGACCGTGACAGACTTCACCTGGTTAAATCTGAATTCTGTCAACTCTCATAGTAACAAAACCCAGTCGTAGAGATAAGGTGCTCTCCACAGCGGCCAAACAAAAGCTAATCAATATTTTCTAGCTAAAGGACAATCTTTGAGTCAAGATCTGTGCAAGGAAAATCTTTAGCCAATTCTTAGAGGAAACCAACTACTTAGAAATACATAATAAGCAATTAAACTTATTGCTTCAGAATTTAACAGGACTTCTAAAGAGTGGCAATTATTTTCCCATGCTAGAGAATGAAAATAAGTATGAACAGCACTTTAAAATGATGCATGAGACAGAAAATACTTGTGAGATAAATCAGAATAAATAATAAAGTAAAACTCCTGCTCCTCGCTGATAAAACCAAACAAAAGGCATGTTGGTGTACAAGGGCTTTGTTGATGTCAGAATTTTGGTATTGTTCTAACATCTATTTTGACAGAAAATGGCTGTTAAACCCTGTGTAAAGAATATATTGTAATTTTTTTTCTTTTCTGTTCCTTTTTTATATCTGAAATCAATCATACAATAATTAAGAATTTATTTTGGAACGCTTAATCCTGTGCATATTTGTGCAATTTAGGTTTTTTTTGTTAAAGTAGGGTTTTGTTCCTTCTGGGGAGACTTAAATATCATTGAATAAAATCCTCAGGACTTTTCTTAAAAAACCGTGGGATTTATAACAGGGAGGCAAATCCTCCTCTCCTTTTTTTAGAGGAGTGCTCCTGTCAAAGTCAACGACACTGCAGCATCCTTGAAAAGCAACAGAGCTCACACTGTATCACCCACTGGAGTCAACAGGAGTGCCAGGAGGATGATAAACGGAGCTATGCTTCAGAAGCACTTTAACACCTAAACAGAGACAAATTAGAAGCGCTTAGGGGAGGTGTGTACAAGAGAGGTTAATACAATTCTACGGAATGTCGCAGCTCGGTTCAGATCTCCAATCTGTCCACTCACCGTGTGGCAAAAAGTCAATATATGTATTTCAAGAACTATCAGTAACTTCCCCACTAAATCCTGGCGGTACTACAACCACAGGAGGCTTCCAAAAGATGCAAGGTACATCAAACAGACACATCTAGTAYGTCTGTGCTTGAAGGCTGTAGAAGGGCCCCATCTGACCACGAGAGGGAGAATTGAATCATACACATTGTTTATTCACATACATTTCCATCTCAAACCAAGTTCACCAGGAGTGCAGTTCATAACGTCAGTAYACCCAGGGGACTCACTGCACAGCACTGAGTTCCGTGCTTGGATGTGCTTAAGGGAAGAGGCAACAAAACCAAAGCCCAAAACCTCCGTTTTATCAGGGGATGTTGAAGCAAAGTCAGGAATGGTGGGGTCAACAGAGAAGCACTATCTGAAGACATACAGGGTATGAGCTTTCCTAAGGATCTTAGGAAAGACTCAGGAAAGCTGTCACAGATTTTTTTCAGATGCAGCCATGCTTTGTGGTTTCCATCTCAAAATAGATACTGGTGTTTCTCTCCTGGGACTACCCAATTCTGAAGTGCCACTGATGTTCCAGAGTCTGTAAGGCTGGTTAATTTTGATCTGGACTTTGAGACACTGGGTTTAGCTCCTAATAATTCTGTTTGTTCAGWTTTTTTCAGTCCTATTCCTCATATGGAAGACAGCAACAATGACTAGAGTCCCCCAAAACCTTCAAAGATCCTGATGACAGTATTTTCCACAAAGAACATGGGACACTGAAACCTCTTTTTTTCTCAAGTCTGCAGACCCAAAGTTTGCTGATAACCCCTTTTCAGGCCCACTGCGAAGTTCATCTATTTTCTGGCTGCTGGAGAAGTCACAGATTGAGGAATGTGTGAGGCTGTCATGAAAGGTTTATGTTTGTTACATTTATTGCTGCTGATAGCAATAACTAAGAATAGTCCCCACTGTACAGGACTTTGCAGATCTGCAATAAGTTCTTGCATTCTGGTCGAGTTTCAGTGCTTGGAGAAGTGCAGAGTAATGGAAGTAAATAAATAAATTACAACATATGGGGTTTTTCACCCAGCTTCAAAACACACTACTATTCCTCATTTTTCAGGATCAACCATTACTCACACTCACTCCTGAGGATTTGCTTTATTTACAAAAGAACTCATAACCGTATGACAAAATCTTTCTCAAAGCTTCCCGTGGTTATTTGTGACTGGAATAATCAGAGACCGTTTATGAGAAATTTGAGGCAGTATTGAGCACAGAGCATGTTTTGTTTGTTGGCCAGGATGTCTGGACCTTTTACTGTACTCAAATATGTAAATCTCCAGCCAGCAAAAGGAGATGGGAAGAAAGCTCTGTTGAAGCAAAGCGCATCACAGCAGATGTCAGTGGGTCTCAAACCTTGTCAGCAGATAGATTTGGAAACCCCATCCCAAGCCAAGAGTAGTTTTTTAACCTACTGATGTTTAATGAGCATCTACTTATCATCAAAACAATACATGATTTACATTCTCCTGCTTTGGAGGCACACAGCTAATTTTTCTCCATTGGGTTTAGAATTTTTTTTTCAGAACACAGCTAAAATCTAATCCTACTCACAAAAGCCAGCCTATATGTGACATGCAACAGCAATATGGAAACACCTGAGCCACATTTCCTATGCCACTGCAGCTGCAACAAAATTAATGAGCTGACCTATCTCAGAGGGAAACAAAAACAAACTTTTCCTGCACAATAGCAAGAGCTTTTTTCAGAAATAGGCCTACTTACATTATTTCATGTTACAGAGTTATAGATACTTAAGCATAGGAAAGGGCATTTTGAAATCCAAGACACAGAAGACCTAGTGCTGCTAAATTACTACACCACGGCCATACTGAAGCTCTGAAAAGCACAGATCACCAGCCCATTTTCCAGCTGTGTGGAGGAACCAGCTGCAACTCCATCATTCTGTGTGACACTGCAGAGAAGCATCTCAGGAACATGCAGACACACTGCACCTTCATGTATGATAACAGACATGACCTATGCCATACATACATATCCATATTGCATACAGGAATGTTCCCATATAGCACACAAACAGTACCAGCAGCTACAAAGGGATGTGCACACACAAATACAGGGCTCAGTACGAGATCTCTAAAGCCCGAGAACACTCCCCAGCACATACTCAGAGCCTGTTTATGGACACTGCATCCYAGATAACAGTGCAGCACAACCCCAGAGCCATGGGGCAGGGAATGCTATGGGGCTGGCACACGCCTCCCCATGTCCCTGGAGCAGGGCTGGAGGGCACAACCACTGA
Organism: Malurus melanocephalus; assembly: GCF_030028575.1. NCBI lineage: Eukaryota > Metazoa > Chordata > Aves > Passeriformes > Maluridae > Malurus > Malurus melanocephalus. The sequence goes on from NW_026623400.1 coordinate 527,375, forward strand.
TCCATGTCCAGATCAAAGGGTTCTTCACAGGCAGAAGGGGAGAGGTCCTGCCCCTAGGGACTGCCCACACTGACACAACAGAATCAGTTTATTTAGGTGAGGACTTATAGGAAGCTCAAAAATCTGCAAAGATGTTTTAGTGAGTTTTGCAAGTCCTGCTGAAAGCAGAGGTTCTCAACAGACCAGTAAAGCTGGCCAGTGATACCAGAAAATACTAATACCAGCACTTCTGATAAGAGGTTAGCCTGCAATGCTTCARCTGCTATCCTTGGTGTCACTAACTGCTCCATCCTGAGTGTAATTGACTCCAGGGGAAAACAAAAGAGGGGATTTTGTTTTGTTTTGACAAATCCACTGCAAGGCACCACACTAAGGTGCCAAAGGCTACTTTGTATTTACAATGCTGATGATACACACAACTCAGAAGTTTCCTGACCTCAAGTACAAACACAACATGAAAGGTGATATATCAAACTGACACTATCACAGCTAGGAAAAAAAAAAAAAAAAAAAAAAAAAAAAAAAAAAAAAAAAAAAAAAAAAAAAAAAAAAAAAGAAAAAAAAAAAAAAAAAAGGAAAAGAAAAACACCTCAGATTTATACCAGGCTTGCCTGCCTAGCATAAATACTAACATCAAGCTTGCAGGCTTTGTTATGTCACTGTTTAAAAGTTGTGTGATACAGCACAAGGGCAAAATACTCCAAAACCAAATAAATGGAAAGTGTTTCCAAACATAAACTTAGAGGAAGAAGAGRAAGAAATGTGCTGAACCCGGAAAGAAACTTTCAAGTTCAGAGACCAAACAGCACATTCTCCAGTACCCTCCCTTTGTCTTCATGCCTCACCTTACCTCCAGCCTGCAGGCTGTGGCATCCCTGTTTATTGCTCCCACTCCTATTTTTCCACCATATCCACACTAAGATGTGTGAGTGCTACTCCTGCAACAAAGGGTTTCAAGCAAACCCTTACAACACACACCTTCCAGAAAGTCTCTGTACCTCAGGCTTCTTTAAACTGAGGCATTAATAAAACCACTGCTAGAAAGCCAAAAATAAAACAGGCTTTTTTTCCCCCCAGAAGAAATTCCTGTTGGTTATATGGAATCAAACAGAGTGGTCCCATACTCAGACTAGCACTCACCCCCCTCTGTACATCTGGAGCATTTTAGTTGGTAAGAAAGAGCACTCATGGATTTTGAGCTGTCTCAATCAGGTCCAACAGCACAGGCCAGAAGCTTTTCAATGTGATCCAGGATGCTCCAGCACAACTGAGGCAAAAGGGATTTTTTTTTTTTTTTAATAAGAAAGTAGGGATAGAAAAAAATAGCACTACACAGCATCTAAATGAAAGTAATAATGAATAGAAAAATTTGCAGTTGTAATTGTATTTAATGTCTAAATGACCCGTTTGGAGAAAGACATTAAAATAAGTCAGTCACTTTGAAAAACATAAAATTAAAGCATTGATCGTAAGTGTGGACACAATAAAAGCAAGCATTTATAAAATACACTTTTTTAGTGCTTTGTATAACCTTTCACACAGACTACACTAACTGTGGATATTTTGAAAATATTAATGTTAATAACATGAAGATAGTATTGCATTTCCTCCAAAGAATATACATTTGAATGACAATATTTATAATGTGAGCTCTGCATTGTAATTTAATTTAACCATGAAACCAATTTCTGCCTTCAACATCTTATGTTTTACAGTATGAAACAGAACATTATTTGCTGTAATGTAGTTTATTTAACCTTAACCTGATGTGGTGCAACAGTGAATACAGATACACTCAAAATGTTAATAATATGACACACTGAGCTGATTAAAATTTCAATTGTGTTTCCTCCATCTCCTTTGGAAAGTTAATGAATTAATGAATCTTTAAAGGACAGTCAGGGAGGCCTTAAAAAGAAGATGCCTTTTTGAGTAAGGAGAGAAAGTGGCAGATTACAACTTAATGGCTTCAGAATAATGGTAATTTCCCTATTTTCTTCACTTGCCTTAGCTCAGCTAATGGCTTCATTAGTGTCCACACTCTCAAACGAATAATAGAGGACCATGTCACATCCATCTTAGTCACATCACAATAAAACCGTTAAATACAATTCAGCTACCTGCCTTCTGCCAGGCTGGGCTACGAGGCAGAATTAGCAGCACAATCAATACGGAATCCTGTTATTAGATTCTTTTTCCTTTAAAAAAGAAGTGTATCATCAGGTATAATCATGCAGTGCTATTTAACTRTAGTGCAAATTTTATGCTGATTAAATTACTAGAATTACTCAAAATGGATATAAAATGAAGGGTGGAAAATTCTGCTTACTTTACACCTATATATCAAATCCCCTCCACCAAAAATTCTGGTTCTTTATTTGATAAACTGATGGGTTACCTCAAAGTCAGCACAGATGTATCAAATTCTTCATGGCATCCGCTCTACCAAATCATTTCACAAACCAGGCTAATTAAGCAGCTAAAAACCTCCTTGGCTTTAGCTACCTCTATCTTGGGAGAAGAGATTCCATTCAACCAATTAAAATTTTTGGAAAAAATTCAGGGTAACTGAATATAGCCCCATCAAAAGACATAAAGCCTGATGCAACAAGTTCACAAACTGATCTTAGCACTGTAAAAACAAATGAGAATTATAGTTTGGGTTTTTTTTTTAAATATGTTAAAGGCTTTTAATTTTCAAAGTAGCAGAATTTAAATTATTTTGTGATCATTAGTCTTACACTGGATTTAAACAGCACTGTGCTTTTTAACTCATTATACAGTTTGGCTATTCTGTCAACATGAAATCTGTTCAAGCATATTTTCTCATTATATACATATTTTGTACAACAAATAATATGCTGGCTCTTTAACAATGGTGGTTGAAACATGCACACTTGGCAAAATCTGATGCACAAGTGCTATTATTCTCTACTTTTTATCTGTGGAACTCAAAGGAGCAAGCTCCAACTTCTACCTTGCTGAACTGCAGCTGGCAGCAACACACAAGTAACAGGGGGAGGAAAATGGCCCGTTTAATATATAAGGAAAATCTCAAATGCTTCAGGCAAGATTCTGTTCTCAGATCCACACCACAGATCCTGACTCCAGCGCTCTGCCCCTTCTTGACCCGAGTATCTAACGCTACCAGAAACTGCTASGGACATGCAGAGGCACAGCTTTATTGGATCATACCAATCTAAGGCAGGATTTTGCACAAAAGGATTCCTGGACTGATTCCCCAATTGTCTACGTAACCCTGCCATAACCACATCCAACTGACGTCCAGGAAGAAACTGCTTTGTAAATCTCAGCACACACGACGTGCCGGGCATCCGCACTTGTCGGCGGAATAAATTTTTCTGACAACATAAATCTGAGCCCACTGAGAAACCTTTTTAAAAATACATTATTGACTAAAAATATTTATATGCACCACTTTTCCTGTTAGCAAAGGTAATATATTAACTGCTTGCCATTACCACAAGTAACTGTAGGCCTAAGAGAAAATATTTCTGTATGCACGCTATATATCCATTTTGAATTAAAACATGATGCCAATATTACACTAAATCACAGCAGAAGTCTCAGTCTTAAACAGATCTTGAGTAACACCTGCATTCTAATTTTTTTTTAAAAGCAGTTTATCAATGATGAGGCCTTAATGAGAAGTACTGCTTTCAAAATATGTAGCTATGGGTAAACACGAAATATCCTCTACTCAATATTTTCATTCTTAGTTGTTATTTTACAAAGAATTAATTGAATTCCAACAGATASAAGGSGTACATTCAAAATATGCAACARTAATTTTAACCTTTACTTTCATAGKCRTTCTTAGGAGTTCCAAGTGAACTTTCTCCTGCTCACTGCCCCTTTAAGATTTCTGCATCACCCTCTCTTTCATTTAATTGCCTGTAGGAAGAATATTTACTGCAGTTAAAAGATGCAGGAGRGAGATTACAATTTGTAGGTAAGTTAGGCAAGGAAGATGCATTTACAACTTTCTTGCTTAAACTACCACAGAAACCAGTTTTACACAGAGTAGAGGTCCCYTCAGAGTAAGCTTGTTTAGCATGCAAGTACACTATCTGTCTAAACTCTGCTTTTCTGATTAAAGTTTTGTATTTAATTAAAATTGTCTTTAATTAAAATGCAAATATTCTAGGACTTTAACAATAAATTGTTTACACTAGACTGAGAAACAGCCCTCAAAGGCTTTRGGGAAAAAATAGTTTCAATTGCAAGCTGTATATTCAAACTTCACTGCTCAGTGAAAATGGGTAAAGATCCTTTTTTCTCCTATTGGCTTAATCTTTTTTAAACAAATGGAAAGATATCCCAATTTGTATCTAGAATTCACACAGAAAACAATTCCCAAAGTTATTGGCTGTTGAGTAAGTAATTAGGCCAGTTCAAAACATCTATTGTGCTTGAAACAATTCCTTTAGCCAATTTTGCTAGGAAATGATACTGACACCACAAAAGAATTGCCAGTTAAATGAACGACAGCACAGCCCCTTCCCTGAGTGATAAACACGGAGTGCGCCTGTGTGCACGCAAGGATCCATCTGCATTATCCCTTCACCAGAAACATCCTGCTCARGGTTCAAAAATAGCCATTCTGTTTACAAAAGAGCACAGTTTAGATACAGCAGATACATGACCGGCTCATTGCTTTCTTTAAACAAACAAAGACTCTGCACCCCAGGTTTTGATTTAGCACAAGGCAGACTATGTGTTCTGCAGCATCAACAAGCTTTTTTGTATGAGGTGTTGTGACTCACAGGTGAATTATCCTTAYGACCACTTCATAACCATCCTCCACTGGGAATAAAATCAAGCCTTTGTAGTTAATCTGACTTAATATCCCAAAAATACAAGTTTGAGAATTTTAAATTTTGTCCAGAGAAACTTCAAASTGAGCTCTTAGCACTCTAGTGCAGTAACAACAATTACAGTTATGCTTGGCTTGGAAAGAAATTTACCAAACCCCAAATTTCCACCCCCCCCCCCGAAAAAAAAAACCCAAACAAACAGGTAAACAGTGCTTGTAAGGTTTTATGGTTCATTAGCAAAATACTAYATTATACTAGTCACCATATCTGTGTTCAAACACTAAAGAGCAGTGATACAAATTAAATAAGGTAGTAACATTTAAAGTTTGAAAAATCCACTTCCTGAAGCCAGTGGAACAAATCATACATGGGAACTTCCTAACTGGAAGTTCTAGCTAGAATAATGGTATGAATATGACCTCTATGGAAGTACCATAAAGTATCCTCATTCTTGCAGAGAAATTCTTACAAAGACCCACTTGCTATAAATTTGAATTTCCTAAATTCATTGCAGATCTGAGAAACCAAAATGAAATAAATTACCACAGTTTGACACCATCTCCTTCATCATAGTAATTCCAGATTTCAGTATAAAAGCCATTACTTAACTTGCAYGCCATAATTTACACACTCTTTTACACAATAATTTTTGATCCAAGAAAAGATTAATTTTCCTTTTATAATTATCTCATGTCAAAGTCTTTAACCTTTTCATCTGAAAAGCTAGAGCTGGATTCCTTCTGGAAACATATGCCCGGAGTTCAGCTCCTCTCTTCGTGCCTCCGCAGGAAGAGGCAGGACATCACCAGACAGCAGAGGAGAGCAGTTCGGGGCACTGGGGCACCTACACCCAGCTACCAACAGCATCTGCTTTCCAAACTCTCTGCAGCAAAACCATTTATTGTAGAGAACAAAACTTGTGTCAGCCCAACATGGTGCTGTAAGTACAGCACGAGAACCACCTAAACCACAGCGGTGCGCAACTGCTAATCTGCATAATTTATACAAATTAATGTAGATTCAACAATTAGCATTTCAAGAGGGTTTYCTGGTGCCCAGGGAAGGCTGGTGTCAGCCTGGGCAGCCTCACCTGACACGGTGCCCACGCCATGGGGTCTGGCCACACTCAGGCACCCCAATMGTGTCCTTCCCACAACACGCGGGCAAGGTACTTTGTCCTGATGCTTCTCCAATGTTGTGATGAAGACTGAACAATATTCTATCTTACTAAAATTTCGAGAACTTCACCAGATCCATACAAACGTGCCTTTTCAAAATAGCCCTTTCTAGTCAYTGGCAGAGAGCCTGGGCTGGCTCCAGCAACTATGGGCTCACTTTGGGCTAAGCAGCAGACAGGGCCCCAAAATAGCAGGTTTCCTGAAAAAAAAAGACGCTTAATTTCCACCCACATTTGGCTTCCCAGTGGACTCCTGCCCCAGCCAGGCATCACCGTCATCATTCTTCATCACACAGACCTGGCTGCACCCACATTTCCCATTTCCTTCACTTTAGGAACACATCTTTCTGCACCAAGGGCAAGTGGCTGCTGCATAAGACTACRTGGTCTGCTTCCACCTCAAGTTGTCCAGTAAAATGAAAAAATAATTATTTTAAGTGACACAGCAATTATGTTCCCCTTTGCTAAAAACATGCTATTCTGTTACAGGGCCAGCAATCAGCTCTTACTTCAGACACCTCTCCTGCATCAGGAACAGACTGCTCATTTTTAGCCTGTTTCCAATTTACCCGCTGGCAGAGGTGTGCAAGAAGTCTCGAGCAATGAAGTTGCAAACCCACGTCAGTATAAATTTCCTTTTTGAGAAGTTTCAATCTTGTTTTATCAGAGACCAGCGCCTGTGCTGAGGAAAGCCTATAATGATTTCTCTTTTTCAGGCTTATTCTAGAATTGCATCTATTTTGGGGTTTTGTTTAGATCTGTCGCAGCTTTCGTACCGTTGATCATGTTGTTTTTCTAACCCGCCCTGAACATCTGTTGGCTCTTTCTGAGGCTGCATAATCCTGTTTTTTTCTTTCTCTTATGTATTCCACTGCTATCAGCTGGCTCTTATTTTTGTTTTTTTTATTTTTAAGTGTACATTTTACTTCTTTTAGTTTGGAAAAAAAAACAATTTTAAAAGCACTGATTCTTTCTGGCCTCATCTCATCCTGCAAAACAAATTCATACCTGCCACAGCTTTTGTTTTGTTCTGCTGGTTTGTTTGGTTTCTTGGGTTTTTTYAAAAAAATGCATCAATATAAAAAAATCAGGCTGCAGCAGACCTAAAGGTGGAGTGAGAAGACGACGAAGGATCTTGTTTTCATAATGATAAAAATCAGTACTTATAAAAGATAAGGGCTGGCAGCCCTGCAGAAAACAGAGCGAACACCGTTTAACCACAAACCAGACACACACACTCTCAGCAGGACCACTGCAAGCACTGAAAGGGGAAACAACAGCCAAGCCTTGGCCTCCTCRCCGGGGCTGCCAGTGAGGGCAATAATTAGTGCCAAGCGTGGGGGTGGGTTTTTTTTGACACTGACATTGGGAACTGTTTGGAGACTACAATTATTTTGCATAGCCTAACAAACAGTTATCAGATGGCAACAGCTTCTGGTCACTACCAGGCTGGACTGCATTCAAGCCAAAGAGAGGCATGTATCTMCTCGGCCAGAAAGTCTTCCTACCCAGTGATTACAAAACAAATAAGATTTTGAGGTTGACAAGAGTCCCTTTTAGCAGCATTTGGATTATAAAATTGCTCTGACTCACTGCAGCGTATTGCTCCCTCTTAATTAACACAGCTGAACTTTGTACATGTCTAGACGTCCTCCTGCAGAATGGCAGATTTTGGCCTTCATGAATATCATTTGAAGTCATATTATTTACAGAGCCTTTATTCATTTCAGTCATTTGTTTCAAACATATTTTTCACAGAAAGAAAAAATGCACCAACTGCTGGGCCATTTAATCCAAACTTAACAGTTAAGATGTTTTATTCAGCRTTTTAAAAAGGATTGTCTTAGGGAATTTTATGAGCTGCATTTCTAATGTTAACTTTACAGATTGTAAAGTGCCTTGGGATGCACTAGCATGAAAGGCATTAAGGTATTGCAGGATTTAACCAAATGTGCATTGCACTAAAAAGAACCTTTTATGAAAGCACATACAGATAAAAACCACAGTAAAGGTACTGTTTATTAAGAGATGCTCAGATTTATTTCTTAAAGCAAAACAATTTCCCTCCTTCACTGGCAAAAATGATCCTTTTCTAAATTAAAAAATTTTCCACCAGCACTGACATAAAACTGCTGAAATTTTATATTTTATGGAAACATGTATTTCCCCATATAAATGCTCAGCCTTAAAAAAACCAACTGGATTCGCATTAAAAAGGCACTTTTTTTTTTTTTAAGTAGGATTTCTGGTTTGTGGGTGGTCTTTTTTTTTCTACTAGTTATTATGAACAAATTAATTAACTATATTAATTAGCTTCACTATTGTTACAGGATTTTATGGGTACAAAGGAGGATGAATCACACATTTTGATCCATGCTTCCTATTACTATCAAAAAGTTGCATTTCAAATACAAGAAAAAGCTTGTACAGCTAAATCCCTTGACACGCCTGGAAATCACAGAGTAGGCTCGTACACCAATCACTTATGAGAGAGGATTTAATGTCAGTGGGTGAAGTTCAACACGGCAAGAAGGAGCAGCATTAACACAGCCAGAGCAGCCTTATCAAGGGGAGGTGGGGTATTGTATCAGGCTTTATCTCCACCCTTCAAATGGGAGGGTGGATTTGATCTTCACCACCTCCCTCCCCGTATTCCACCTTTGTAACACCCAAGTACTCAAGCTCTGTGGTTTCAATCCAGACACTAYTACAGCCTGTTAAAAAAGTATCAGTTGATTTTAAAAGGCTACAGATAAAGCCCAAAGAAAAAGCGTCATGGATTTCAACTCACAGGACTAAACATGAGATCAAAGTTTAAGTGCAGAATATATATAATATTATTCGAAAAAAAAAGTAACAGTGCTGGAACTCCTATCACTCTGACATCAGAAGAGAAGCAACAAACAACCACTTTATAATGCCAGATCCACCTTTTCATTAAAATTACATTAAAAATAAAACGTGGTGAAGAAAGTTAAAAAGCAGTATATGACTTCTACCAAAGAGRGAAGGATTAGTTGTCCTTTACATTCTAAGTTTGAAAGTTAATATGACAGTCAATACCTACTCACAGCTTCAGATCTTTTTTGAATGATAGGAACATTTTCTCAAAGGCTTTCAGCTATGAAATGGCCCTCAGATTTGTTTCTSTAGAGCACCTGTAATTCAAAAACATTTCTGACAAATAAAGCTGAAAGCATTAATTTTATTTATAAGTGAAAAATTTCAGATGACTACCCTGAAATCCAGTAATATTCTCCTGTTTCAAGAAAAACAGTGGAGCTATGTCCTCTAATTACAGTGGGTCATAAAACTGAATTAAAGGAAGAAGATACTGTTTTAGCTAATGATGCTCTTTAACTACCTCTCTCTCATGCCCTTCAAGCACTATGGCATTTTCAGTTACATATTTGCCACATTTTGTTTTCACACAACTGCTTTTTCCACTCAGGTTCAAAGGAAGATCAACCCATATAACTTAATTTATACCTTCACTGTAGGCACCGAATACCCATCTCAGCCTGTTCCTCACAGATGTATTTCCTTGTGAAGAAAATCCAGACAATATATGTCAGCAGAGTATCCTTTGCCAAGCCTCAAAGACCACATCTCAGTGACTCTGAAATGGAAATACTACTGTCTACGTATTTTACACCTGGATTCATCCATATTTCTCCAGTGCTTTGTCCATGCATTATTGAAAAGACAAACAGTTCTAGTAAGCAACAAGCGACATGGCAGGTTGAAACATTCAATTGCTCTTCCTATGATGGACCTCAAACTGGGAGACCTGCACCTTCCAACTCTAGACTGCTCCCATAAACTATACTTTCAGCCCTGCTGAGATCCTGTTGCAGACCTGGGTCTTACCAGATATACAGTCACCCATATTTCAACTACTTCCTACCAAACAAAAAAGGCTGATGGAGATATCTCCCCTGTCACTGGACTGGTGCTGACACCCCTGTTCACAGGGCTGCCAGTCGAGGCATGACTGCAGCTCGYTTTACTCTGATGTGGTGTAACGTACATTTGTTACTGCAAATACAGTCCCTTCCTTAAACCCAGCTTTCTGCAAATTGTGCACATGTGTGAGAACAGAAGAGTAAATCTGGGGGCTCTGACAAGCAGTCCTGACTCCCAGACCCAATTTGAGTATCACAGTCAAATATCACTGACTGAAACTACAGCCACATGCAGCATCTTTCACCACAATCTCTCTCTTTGTCTATGTGTTTGTTTTACACTAATCACTAAAACATCACATCACAAAGTGTTATGTTATCTCTGTATCTATCTCAATATCTATAATTACTTTCTCTTTTGTAAAAACTAGGACTGGGAGTTGTAGCCCTCAAAGATTACAGATACCCATCTTCCTAAGCCTGCCTAAGCCTAAACACACAACAATTATAAGATGGTAAACAGCAGTAATTGTACACTAAATGTCTTTTTAAAGAGCCAAATGTGCACTTAAAGTTTAACTCCCACTCACTGCTGCTCTAGAACAAACAGCAAATTAGTGAATACAAAAGTAAAAACCTAAAAAAAAAAAAAAAGAGCCATGCAGCATGTTCCTCAGGCAGGAAGTAATTCTATTCCCTCCCTTTTTTTAACCTTTGTAGACATAATGCAGGACAGTTTCAATAAAGCACTGACAGCAGTAAAAGCATGTGATGATCTTGCAATCTAAACTGAAGTGTGATAATTACCCTGCATTAATAGAGAGGGGACAGAGAGAAATAAACGACCCTCACCCGGCAAAGAAGTGCAGCTGCATTCTAATTTATCAACAGTCAATTTATTACCTTATGTACTTTCAAATAGGGGGTTATTTGCACCTGTATGCCTCAGTAAAGTGCAGCTAGTTTCATGACCATTACAAGCAGTTAAGGCTTCCTCTTTTCACTGGAACAGGTGGCAGAAAACCACTCAATAGCTATTTTTATTCCACGTGCATCAAAACCAACACTGAGGTAGCACTCCAGCCCCATTCTTGGTGAGATTATAGTCCTAAAACACTGCACAAGGCTTAAGATAGGTTTGCCTTTTGTTGGGTTGATGGGAGATTGCTTTGGGAGTGTTTTGGGAAGGAGAATATTATCTAGYGAGAATGAATACAGAAGTCACTCTATGGAAGCACAACTGAGATGATAGTGAGCATCAAGTAGAGGAATAAGGGATTCCCCAACCTCCTTCTGAGCACAGAGGAAGAACCTTGTTCTGGTATCTCCTCTTAATAGGCAGAGGACACCACTTTCCAGAGCTATCCGCCTTACACGTGAACATGGTGTAGGGGGAAGAGGGACAAGAATTAAAACATCTTACAAAGTAATAAAATGTAGCTGCAAAATGATAAACGCTGATTGTTCCTGCAGTGTGTTACTGTGTGGCAGCTCTCCTGACAATTGAAATGAAGAGGTCATGTGCACTAATGGCAACATCTAATTATGGAATACATAAAATACACCATAAATATTCCAGCATTCCCAAGAATGTCTGTRACATTTGTCACTAAGAGGCATCATGTTTGCTTCTTCCATGTCCATTTCCRTGTCTCCACTTAACAATACTGAGCATTTAAACAGGACATTCCCTCCTCCCAGGTAAAAGAACACTTTAATACTGATACAGTTTTGCTTGGACATATGAAAGGTATTTGAAAGGTCTTTACACATCTTTCCAACTGCAATGTCCTAAACTGCCTTTAAAGCCAAGTGTGCACTACAGCGTCCATTTTGCAAACATGTAGAGTGAGGTAGAGATCACCTGCCCAAAAGATTCCACCTAAAGCAGGGTACCCTCTAACTGGAAACCCATAGCCACCCTACACCCATCACACAGGTTGTTGTTTCTATTTATTTTCCAGCATTTACTGCTGTAATGGTRTCTGGAGTCAAACAAGCCACACTACTCTGGGCCATGCAAAGATGACAAATGGCTACAGAAGGATTTCACTGCACTACAAAATCTGTAAGCASTAATTGTTCTTGCATAAAGCTCCACAGGACAGGGGAGAAAGGCAGAAGATATTCTGAAAACTTCAAGTTTTTCTATTTYAGGAGTAAAATTTGAACATTTTAAGCCTCCCTACAATTCAAGGGTTAGAATATAGATATTTGTTTTGAAGCATGCCATCACTCGGAACATAGCAGTTAAGCAAATCAGCACCTGTCAAGTCTACTGAACTATTCTCTATATAACCAGAATTTACATTTAGTTCAGTCAATTAATATAAGCCTTATCAGGTTGATGATAATTAGCACACTTATTAAGAGCAGTAAGAGCGGTAGAAATGGTGTCAAAGAAGAGCTTTGTTGCAGTTGGACTGTTACCACTAGAGACTCCTATCTGATCTTACCTAGTGATCTACTTGCTCTTGTACTGCCAAGGAGACCCACTTACTCTGCTCTTAAACCAGACAAATTACTGTGACAAGAAGCAGACTTAGGGTAGCTTCCATTCACAGATCACTTTAAGTGCTTTACAGGTCATGTGCTATTAAACTACTTGCTTTACCAATTGCTTTTGGCTTATCCAAGGCTAAACAGCTTTAATTGGAGGAGAAGGATGGTTTTTTGTGGTTGGTTTTGCTTTCTTTTTTCAATTCTTCCTTTCCTGTTTTATTTTTATTTATGACAAATAGTTAGGGCTGCTGGACCAAAAAAATAATTTTAATCAGCAAGGAAAAAAAAGTCCACTTTTGTTTTCCTTTGCTTCATAGATATTGCTGAAGCGTACTTAAAATATGCAGACTTCTTTAAGCGAGAATAACTTGGAGCAATCAATAAGGCCACTTTTTGGTTGTTTTGAGGTAGTCCCTTAATGGCATTGATAGACAGGTACAATGTAGACTCTTCACACAGAAGATTCTCTCTTGCCTGCCATCACAGAACTTTCAGGATTTTGACAAGAATTGTCAAATTCCGGATCACTGCTTATACACGCACACACTTTCTTTTGTGACTCTCTTGGGCTGCAGGGTCATAAGGGTATAATTTACAGAGCAGAGTAGGGTTTTAGGAAAACAGAAACTCAGAGCATAATTGCTGGGCTTTTTTCCCTTAATTTGAACTGAGCATTTTCCTTTTCTCTTAAACTCATAATCATGAAGCCACAYCATTAGTCCAAATTATTCTGAGGATAAAGCTAAAAGTTAATATACTTTGACAAAACTATACACTGCTTTAACAAAAAAGGGAACATTGTGCTATCTTTCACTTGTCACTATTCTTAACTATTTGATAAGACCTGGAACAAAAATGAAATCCATAAATTGCACTGTGTGGCATATTCTACAGGCAGGCAAGAGACTTTATAGAAGATGAGACAGCACCATAAACCAAGAGTCAAATCAGAATTTGAACCTTAATTTTAGATTCCTGGGCTTTTTAACACTGCAAACATTAGTTTAACATTCTCTGGTTTTGTTAGAGTACCAACAGAAGCAGAGAAAATTTAATACAAGCTGAGTTGAACTGTAGTGAAGGTGTTTCTAGGCTATGTTTTTAAGAACATACTTGAAAGACTGGCAGAACAATCCASTTCTCTGGTATTTTCACAAATTCAAAACAATGAGATACTTAAGACTCTATTCACACATAAAAAATAGAAAAAAGAAAAAAACTAACAGAGGAAAAATGGAGACTTAAATGTCTCTAAGTGGAAGAAACATTTCCCATTTCAACTTTAGCACTTTACTACTGACATACAATGAAAAAAAGTGCTTGTATATAACCCAGCCATGTCAGCAGCAAAATGAATCTCCGGGCTGTGCAATGATCTAAGAAAATCTGAATGGGCATATGGGAACAGCTCATTTTGCAAGACCTCCGAAACCAACCTACTGATAAACACCGGAGGGGGCCTGCCTGCCTGAATACTCACATGCTTATTTGTTGTTATTCTTATTCATTACTGAGTCATTATTATTATTTAAGTGCCGACAATGCACTCATGAACCAGAACAGATGCAAAATATCCTGTGCTAATGAGAAAATCAAAGCCTTTCTTATATTAGCAATTTCATATTATAGGATCTCTTTATTTTTGCCAATAAAGCACAAAAGTAATTAATACAGCAATATTTTCTTATTGTTCATGAGTAAAGCAAGTAAAACTGCTCAGATTCCGCTTTGGCTCTCACCCCTACCAGCACAAAATACAATAAACACTATTGAAGAATTCCTATTAAGACAGCTGCCAAATAAAATACAACAAAAATCTCTCATAAAAGGCTGTTGTCTGTTTATTCAGAGATACAGTCAGTACTCCTCACTGGAAATAAACAATGTGGCATTCCTCTTTCATATTTAAATACTTAAGCTGTGTCTTATTGCCGTAACCATCTCACAAGGTATTTTTTTAACTGGGGGCTGGARGGTGACATTACTCCTAAGGGTATTMTAAAACCATGGGTCCAGCATCAGCTCCCATTCCTGTGTAACAACTAGAACAATACATAACCAGCACATGCTTTTCACCCCTAAAATTATGCTACTACATACAGGAGGAGGCTGACAAATACTTCCATTTAAAGAGTTGTGCATACAGAAGGTGCCTGGTTAGGACATYCTCTCATAACAGAGATGGGTGTGGACTCCAGCCATGTTCAGCTCTGGGATRACACCTCCAGCAGTCCAGGTTTGATGTGAAGGAGGGTGTCTGGGGAAGGCTCCCTGCAATGTCCACTTCCCCCAGTGCTGTGGAGCTGTCTGCTTCTCATGACTCTCATGACTACCCATTTTTAAAGTTCTAGAGCTGCTTCATGTGTGTTGCTAAACCTGCAGCAGAGGATATTTAAATTTAGTATTTAACTGAGAAAGTTTCCATTTGGATAAAGTGTCTCAGCAAACCAAGCCACACACACTCCCCAGATCTGGCCCCAGAAACTCTCCACCCCAGCAAACATTACTGCCCTTTTGAGGACCATTCCACATCATAGGAATGCATCACCACCAAAATCACTTTCGTGAGAAGGGCTTTTTTCCCTCAATTTCAGTAACGAACATGATTTCAGCCCGAAATGACTCAGCCATGACTGCGGGGCTCAGCACTGAGCAGAGCAGTGCTGCAGAGACAAGGGCCAGTGCGGAGCAGAGCTGAGCCCTGCTGTCATTTCTCCTAAAACAAAGCACGATGAACAATATGTGATTCCTAAAGTCTGTTCAAGAAGCTCGMTGGAGTCAGAGACAGGCCCAGTCCTGTGCTGGGAGTCAAATGAGTATAATTCTGTATTAACCCTTTGGCAACCCAAGGGCTGCTGTCAAGGGTAGAGCCGAGCATGAGCCTCCTGCCCACCCCAGTGCTCTTGCTRTGTCTGCAACCAAAGCTTGCAGGAGAATCCCCGACCTAGAGAGGAGTCTGACCACAGGTTTTGTATCAAAACACTCCTACCAARTCAAAGTATGTGGGCAAAGAGGCCAAGATTTGAATACCAGAGCCAGTAAACTAAAATACATATCAAAAAATGAAAATGTGGATGAAGAAATTTCATCTTCAGCAAGTCCTCAGAAGGGGGAACTGAGATCCTTGGAATCTGCCTTGACTAAAAACACARCTGAAAGAGCTGGATAGTACCTTCTGTTCAACATCAGAATCCAAGACAACCTCATCATCAGAAGGCCAAGTCTGACCCTGAACACTTAAAAATGTCAAGATCCTTAAATACAAGTAACAAAACATCTCTGAAAAAAGATCATTAACTGATACTACTTTTTGAAGGTCTACATGGAAACAACTGCTAGTTGTAACAGCAGCATCCTGTCAGTGACACACATTTAAACAAAAGGAATAAAATATGCAAACAGTAAGACAACACCCCAACAATAATGGATAAAAAATGCCTAGATTCATAACTTTCCATTAAATACTAACRTGATAAAATCAACAACCATGCATCTGAACTAGAAGAGTGTTTTTTAAACCAGTGGAAGCGTGACAGATGATCACAAGCGACAGTGCACATTTAAATCCAGAGGAATGCCCAGCCTTCACATCCTCTTAAATCAGGCCTAAGTCAACACCCTCTTATCGTTAAGCGTGCACTYGGTGCCCACTGACACAGGCACACCCACAGTGAAGGGCTGTGTGTACTCGAGTACCTGCTGAATTCTGCCACGCACACACATGACCACAGTGCTATAAGCCATCACTTCCAGATTTTTGACAGTCACCCTTAGCCCACATCCCCATTTGTTCCTGGCTGGGTATGCTCTAGGCCAGAACATTTATAGCCCTTGGTATTATCCCTCCAAAGCTGTGACGCATTCTTAACCACAACTTTGAGAGCACACTGACATGATAATATACAAACATGTACAGAAGATATACACACTCAGACTCACCAGGGGATAAAACAGACTGGRAGGAAATGAGGAACTTTATGTTACTGTCTTTTCTAATGAGATAGAAAGTGGCAGATGTAAAGATTTCATTCAACCGACAATCTCTTTTATGATATGAATAAACTACTAAAACAGATTTAATCCTTTATAAAATCAGATTATAAGAAGCAGACAAAATCACAACTTTATTCAATACGCCATCTTATCCAGTGTGACTAATGCATTATTTGTATGAAGTTAAAGTGGAGCGTTAGAAAGCTATGAAATAAATCAAATGCTCTACTTTATGTAATCTTAACAGACAGATCCCATTAGGATTCTACTATGCATAGCTGTTGGTTAAAATCATTGACCAGTATCCTTATAAATTAATCAACTGAGGTAATGCTGGCTTGGCTGTCATCATTTGTCCCTAATCTACATTTAGAATTCACTWCAACTTTTCAAGCCCTTTAGAATAGGTTTATCAATTCTCTCACCCTTGTTTCAGACATCCACCTAACCGTTCATTGTTTACAAAAGACCCAGTAAAATGGAACTGTATCTTTTATGTTCCTTTTCTTTCCACAGATATCAGAGCATATATTGACACTGCTTTATAATTAGTTAGAAAGATATTAAATCTTAACCAAACATTCTAGCCTGTCTCAATTTTTTGATGAGACCTTTTATCATTGAAGTTGAATTTGCAGGCAGATTGTGTGAGTTTACACAAGCGAGAATCATTACAAAATCTAAAATAACCCTGATCTGGTTGAAATGCAGCTAGCAGAATATTTTTGGTTATAGATATAAGGGAGRAAAAAAGCCCCCTAGATATCAGGTTATTTGTGGAGCTCTAATGTGTTTTCAAACATATGACTCCTGTGTTCTGTCTGTGTATTTTATGCAGTTTCTAGTCATGTTTGTTAGATGTCTGCATGTCATGTACTGCAAGATTCATGAGCAGTCTACAACCAGGCAAAATTCTCACACAACAGCTTGTCTTGRGTAATGGGGGAAAGAAACAGCCAAGTGAAGTGACAGGGAAGTGTATTATTTATTATCCTGATGAGGATAACACCTAGTCRTGGTCTATGAACGAAACATGTTCAGTGTCCTGTTGATGGAGCTGATGATCCTGAATGAGTGCACAGRTGTTTCCCTACACAAATACCAAAACACTCTTTTATTATATTCCCTTGTCTATGATCCCTCCATGGGCACACTAAAGAACAGTCAGTTTGGGCAAGGGCTCTTTAAAAGAGACATGGAAAGACTGAGCAGTAACAAAAACACTGCAATAGATTGCATAATATTTCTGKAGCCCTACCACAGAGTAGGTAAAGGTCATCTGCTCCCAAAATGGAGTGAGAAAGAAAGAGAAACAGTGGTGAGRTATGGTTTAGAGTTTACTAAATCAATGGAAAACTTCAACCAGCTGCAGTGGCCTTTAGCTCAGCCCTCCAGCGAAAATTTACTGGCCCAAAGACAACTATCAAAGCCACAAAGACAATACTTCCAAGTATCTATGACATTAATCATCTCTCTGATTGCCTAAAAATGGTACACAGGATTTYATCAAAATTCATTCCCTTCCTCAAAGGCACGTTGTTAATTTCAGAACCAAATTCCACCAACACTGTGTATTAAAACACATATATGAAAACACCTCCTATTTTTCAGGGACATGAAGACCATTAATTGTTTTTGCTGCCTGTTTTCCCTTGAAAGAAATGACCTTAGAATAAAATTTTGACCCATATTCTATTTTTTTCCAATCACAAGGATGTACTCTTCCTTGTGCTTGGTGAACCCAACACAGTAATTTGTATCCCCAAGTGGTATAAATAGAAAATATGCTCAGTCTAATAACATATGTGAAGAAAACTCATGCCCAGGGTTAACCAACAAAGCAGCAGTGATCTGCTAGAAACAAAGGCAGCTGGTTCAAAGAGCAACAGTGCTTCTGAGAAACTGTGGATGTACTATTCAGTGAACCACCCAAGATATGACGTTTACTTAAGCTACAGCTGCATGTACAAAGCTTTGCTATAAGATCTGGCAAATGACAAGGCTTCTGCAGTAACAAGATGGTTCTGTCTCCAACAGGTCCACAGCATTCACTGCCCAGCAACACTAGCAGGGCAAATTTACATGAAGTATACACACTGTAAATAAATTCTGCCCTTCAGAAGAGTTCTTTGATTACCTTCTCTTGCAGATATGCTCTGCCCAAATCCCACCATTTCTCTTTACAGGCTTGCCTTTCCCCTACTAATATATCTGCCTAGGTTTCTGTCTTCCTCTATCACCGTAAACATTCATAAACATTAAGGGACTTAACCTCATCACACCCCCACGGAATAGGAAAATATACCCATCAGAGTTAGCAAGCAGTGAAGTGGAACTCAGCTGCATCCCTAACCGACAAGTCCTTCTGCAAGTCACTTCTCTCTTCCCATTCCCCACTACTATAAGAAGGAGTAATGACAATGACTTCTCTGAAAAAATGCCTAAGTCTACCAGTAAAATTCAGAGATGTTACACTTCTTACTTTACAGAAGGAGGTAAAGCAGAGACATAAATCAGTATTGGTTGAAGGGTCTGTGGCTAGAAGTATGAGCCCATTTTGCTAAACGTGTGTGACATCATCAGCACCAATGTTGCATCCAACACAAGAATCTCTGTGTATCAGCTGCACCATAGACAATCAACGCCATTTACTTTTCCTTAGGTAACGCTGCACAAGCAAGTTGGTGAAGGACTATATAGCTAGAGTGAAGTTCAGAGTAGAGAAAAYGTCAAAAGCAGTTCCCAGCTGACACCCAGGAAGATGAAAAAGTGAGCAGAAAGACCAGATAAAGGTACCTACACAGCTGGCCCTTCTCTCTCATGCTTTGCACCTGAACAAAACAAAAAAAAAGGCAAATTACCACAGAAATAAATACCATTGCCTCACTTTGACAGACACCAAGTGACTTTCCAAAGGCAGTAAAGCAGCTAGTCACAGCACAAGTGAGAGAATCCACGCTCTATTCCTAAATATATATTCACCTTGATTTCACAAACTTAAAAATGACAACAGCTTAAAAGTATTACCAAAAAAGCAATACAACTTAGCTCCTTCTCCAAGCAACCACTACCCTCAGCCACTGGCCAATGCCTCAAACCATTCACCTACCCCTCTTCAAAGGGTTGGTGAAGACAAATGGGCTTTCCAATGTGCAACCAAGCAGAAAGCCATGAAAATCAAAGAGCTGCTTTTTGAGTAAATATGAGCTCCAAAGCCATTGTCCTCTCCCACAGAGGAGATCTATGAAAATGCTTACTATAGCATACGCACAGTATTCTTTACCAGCTCTGCCTCCCTGCTGACCACCAGCCCCAGGGCTCAGTCCGCTTCCCATTACAATTGGCTTCACCACACCCACTGACTTGTATTGGAACTCTTTCAAGGACCCTAACTAATGAGTTTTTAAAAACTTGTAGACAGAGAAGATAATTCCTCATCCTTATTCTTCATAGGAAACACCAGGAAGAATGTCACTCCATTGTTCTACAGGAAAGACACTGGAAGAAAAATCACTCCCACATTCAAAAGAGCAGCCCAAAGTTTTCAGACATGAACTGGCTGCCCCTCAAGCTACAGGGGTCTCACCTGAAAGTTCAGGAAGGGACCTAAAGCACGTGCAACCTTCTGAAAACATCTCGTACACTGGCATTGCTGCAGACAAAGGTCCGTAACCAACAGACACACATTGTTCCAAGACAACAATCTCAAACGTGGCTACTGACACCAGCACAGAAACAGACACACCTAAACACTGTATTACTGCAGGATCTTAGTTTTCCTCATGACATGAGAATGAAATAAATGGGAACTGGAAACCTTAGTGATAGTCTATGTTTAAAGCTTTGCATTTTCTTTCTCTGCTGAAAGGGTTGTATGCTTTTCTCTTCACAAGAAAAATCTTGACCTAAACCAGTAATAAAGGACAAAAAAGAAAAGAACTTTAAGTAGACTTACATAATGTACTGTTACCCTCAGACATAAAAATACTCAAAATAAAAACCATTCCATTATGAAGCCACCTTCTCAGCACAGATCATAAGCCACCAAGGACTGCTCTGCTTTTACCCAGTGTCATTTTCAGGTACCTATCATTCTGCAGGATGCAGATACCATCACCTATCAAAAGAGCCTATTCTTGGATGTCCAAGAAAACCTCTGAGCTACAATTGAATCCTGACAAGAGTCCCTGCAAAGTGCCAAACTGAAAAAGCACTAGTCTCAGTAGTAAGTCATCTGCAGGTTTGAGCCCCAGGCACTGGCAATGTAGMGCTACAGAATTTACTCATTCCACACCACCACGTACACCCACTGCATACAAAAATAGCTATTATAATACTTGTCAAAGGAACAACTGAGTGATTTTTAACTTGGTGCTCTATCTTGTTTTCTTCTTGCTGGTTGTTAATACCCCACCCCTATAACTACATATAATTATGAGTGGGCTATTCATGTCTTACTATAACTGGTAGCACCATGCAGCATGTGAGTCAGGAATCCGAACTGCTGACTACAGCTCCTCACTAAACAAGTCTTACACACCACACATAGTAAATGGCATTCCCTATCCTCTGCTCCACCTATAATGAAAAGCAGCTTCCAGYTGCGGTATCATCTCCAACTCTCCTTCAAACTCACCACCCCAAATCACATGAAATAAGGACTCAACGATAATCTCCCATAAAAAAGATATGGATCAACAGCTGAGGTCACAAAGAAAAGGTTTCCCAGGTAAGAGTTTTCTTCTCTCAGTGGCTTGATTTGAACATATTTATAAAATCTTATTAAAATGTAATATAAAGTTTTACTGAAGAAACTACTGACTAGACCTTTGTTTAAAAGTCGTAACGTTGATCTGCCATGTACAAGTTGAGAAAYAGTCTCTTCATGATGAAACAGTTTGTAACAGCTGTGAAGTTAACTGCAGGAAGTTTTGGGTTATTCCYTTACCTCAGCCCTCTAGCTCCACATTACTTTTCCAGCACTATGAGCCCAACCTTTTARACCCATCACACTGATTGCACTCAACAGCAGTCCTTTTGAAATTCAGGGGCAATATACAGTTCTTACAAAGCTTCTGCAAGACTAGACTCCAGTACAGAGTATTTGAAAACAAACCCTCCAGCTTATTCCCCACAACTTCCTCACAAATGTGGATTTAACATCATATGCCCTTCGTGAGAATCTTTGGTGAAACAACTGTCTCACCAGAAGTTATTCAARATGGAGCTTAAAAGCTACTGACACACACTGCCATCCTTCCTCTCATTTTTTAATCTCTACAGTTGTCCATTAGTCWGGAGTAATGTACCTTCTGACCTCTGACCAAAGCTATTAGAACAATTTAAACAAATATTTTGGTTACAAAGCATCAACACAGAACATTCAGTAACAATAAAAGGATGAAAGAGCTGTCTTTTAGAGTCACTGTTGTGACTTCCTGACCATGTTATATTATGAGTGGTCTGGAAGGTTATACTAACTTGACATCTTACTTGATTTACTACCTTCTTTTTCAATGCTTAAGAAAGAATTTGTAACAYTGCAAAACCCAGAATTGTGGCACATTTTCAGTTTTCAGTGTTAATAGATGTTTGATGGCTTTAGAAAATCCATTCTGTTAACTGCAATCAAGAGRAAAGATTCAAGCTTTCCTCTCCATTTTTCTTTTCTTTCCGTAAAAGAAAGGCAGTAAATTTGAATTGGACAGGTTCAGAATTGGGCTCTGAGGAATTTTTCCACATGCATAGTATTAGGCATGCGCAGAGTGCCTTGCTGATCCTGGTCATCAGAGAGTTGCTCCACATTTAAAGAAGTCTGCCTTTTGGCCAAAATAGGCAAATCAAGGACCCTCTCAAGGCAATTGAGAGCAGCTCCACTGGCATCATCAGCTACTCACTCAGGCCAAAGCTGGAGGAAGACACGGGCCCTTTATGGTATTTACTGACAATATACATTTAACAAGCACCCAGGAATCCTTCAAGTCCCTCAAGTCCAAAACCAATTCCACTACCTCAAACTAAAGGCACAGGGAAAACACAGGATAGGGTCTGTCTGTTTAGATGCTTATTCTAAAAATTTAATGGGTTTCAGGTATAAAATGTTTTCTACAATTCCTCTAGATTTTTTTCTTTTTTAGTAAGATCTAATATTCAGCAGATCCTTTCTGGTTGCAGTTATTTGTGAAATCATGTAAAGCTGTAGTGTTCAGGGGAATGGATGTGTACTATATAGTCCAAAATAACATCAGCTTTCATTACCAAATACATTAAAAACTGGGGTTTTGTCATTAGCAAAAGACACTGAGTATTTTGKGAGTGATCAAGAACCCAGTTTGGTGAAACTTAATTTGAAATAACATTTGTTTTAATAGGATCTCCTGTGTGCTTAAAACTACATACTTGTCTATGGACCCTGCTAAATAAAGACCCATGTGCTTTTTCTAAGTTTAGTGAAAATTTTATCCCATCTCACCATGTTGGGAATTTTTCTTGATGCAGATAAAAACAGAATTTGGGCCTCATAACACAAAAAGCATCACAACACTCCTTCCACAATASTGGAGCATACTGTCTCAGTACTAAGAAACACAAAAAGACCAGCAGTGTCCATCCATTTTTTTGAAGACCATTTAGTACATTTCACTTAATACTTTACTGAATGTCACAATTTCCCCTTCTTTTGTAAATTCCAGGTTGCAGAAGTACTCTTGTCAGACAAAAGGAATAATTTTGCTTTACTGAAGGACCTGCATCATAGTACCATCTTTTACTAAAAAAGAAAAGCCCAAACAATATAATTGGCATTCATGTACAAACTACTTAAATGCTCTTAAGTTCTGCCTGGCTTCAGAATAGCTGAACAGTATCTGAAGTATCTACTCTCCATCCCAATTTGTATATTTTAAAAGTCATTAAATTCTTGAATGAATCATTAGGAAAACAATTCAAATGCTGTTAAACTGATAGTAATWTTGCCTCATAGGATAGATGTGAGCTTAATGTTTGCAAACAGCCAAATTCTTTTAAGATTTACACTCCATGGAGTTCAATATCGGCCAGGGAAGAATTACTAAATCAGGATGTACTTCAAGTACAGGTTTTGGCCCAAGACTATTTTTGGTCTTCTCCAGCTGCTTGTTTTGACAGCATCTAATCCCCCTCACACACCCACCAGCAGCCGCACAATCTATCCATTTACACTTTCAAAGCCAATTGAAAATGAAACATTCTCAAATAATTACTCGCGGATGTCTGTAATACAAATCCAGAAAGTAACTGCAATTCAACAGTAATATTTCTTAGGCAGAAGTAAGGGAGGGGGAGAAAAAGCTTCCAGAAATCCATTCAAAACATGACTTTCTCCTACACTAATGCTCTCACCATCACCCCCTAAAAAACGTAAAATAAAAAATAAAAATCCAATCTACCTCCCAAAGAGCCTATTTACTCTATCTCAAACATTCCCATCAGAAACACAACACATTCCACATTCAGGAGACTTTTCATTTAGTGCGTTATTACAGACTCTGGTGAAAGAACAGTAACTGAGAAGGTCTTCTGCAGGGGCACAAGGCAAAGAGAGAAGGGGGAAGGTGCGTGAAGAGGGGGAAACAGYCAGGGCTGGAACTGGAACAGTTCACCTTTGTCTGGAGAGCAGGATCACCCCCTCCAGGTTGAGGGCTATGCTCAAAGAGTGCGCTGCTGTGGAATGCACTGTGCTTCTGCATTCACACAGGAGAGGAACCTGGCCCACAGATGGCCTGTTCTCAGCTTTGTCAGCCACAAACAGACCTTTGAACTTTCTATTTATATAACAGTTTAGTGAGTTTAAGCCTCTTCCTGTATAACTGGCAGTTTGCTGGTTTTGCTGTAATTAGGCTACTTGTGATACATAATATAAAAAAAGAAAAAAAAACCAAGAGGCTTGTTTCTCTGCAGGGAGAAGGCTTCCTCATCACAGCTACACAGCTAAGAAGACACTGTTACCTGCTCATCTTATTTCCCTTTGCCACATTTTAATTCACACACCTCAGCGTTTGTTGGCCAAGTATTTTCTCAAATACCACTTTTCTAAAGATTGGAAGACTTAAAAATATTAATACCTATGATAATAAATGTAACCTAAAGCAAGAATTTCTCTGCCTTTCTTTGTGCTAGTGAGGAGTGGATATCCCGGGGTGGTTGGGTCTTTGTTGGGTTTTCTTGTTTCCCAGCCGCTGATTAATGACACCACCTTACTCCGTAAGCAGGTTCAAATCTAGCCACATGGTCCCAGGACACAGCAAGATTTCATTTACTTGGTTACCACAGACAAGCATGGAAAGTGATTTAAAAGATGAAATTTGATTTTTAACAGCAAGTGGTCCCCTCGGTGCACACAGGCATTCAAGCTTTTCATTATATCCATCTCCCTTCCTTTCTCCCTCATAGAATGGCTCATATTAAATGCAAGCCCAGGTGAACACTTCTTATTCATCCAGGAATCACAGCAGACTTCAGCTTTGGCCCTCTCCTCTCATCCTGAGTTCACATTCATTTGAATTGTTCTGGGTAATTTTCAGTTTTTTCGAGTCTGGCAAAACATCCACAGGGATATTCACAGCCTTATTTTTCAATTTTTACCCCAGTGTTAACAAAAATCCTCCACATCAACTCTCAGCTACCCTCCYGATCACACTCTTGATGAAGATTCAATGAATCGCCTCATTCTTGTACYACTGTGATCTCTCCTAATATGGAAAATGAAAGGGCTGATTCTGCAGTTTGTATCAAGACAAAGATSCCACTAATCATCCGGAAGTCCAGGTGAGAATTTCGGCACAAGTACAGTGGCACTGCACGCTGTAACAATCACAGCRCTTGACAAAATACGTTTCAAGAAGTGACACAAAAATGTACCACCTTTGGAGGTGGGGGGAAATTAACTGTATTTTTCCCATCAACCTATAACTTTTGCGAAGTCATTTCCTCGTACAAAGGCAAGGCAGAGAAAGTTTACCTTTACACCTTCTCATCAGATTAAAAGAGAATTCAGCTCAAGCTATATATATTTTTTTAATATATTTCTCAGGCTAACGATGTTTCTGTTGTACTTTGCATACAGATAATACAAACACCCACACACACAGTAGGCCTGAGCTTGCCTTCTTGGCGATTGAAACACAGATTAGCAGGAGTTTTGGGTTTGCAAGGAATGCAGAAGAGGGTCCCTAATTGCCTTATAAATGCTTGTGAAACACGTTTTACAAAGGCCAGCTTACAGGCAGGAGGAGGGAAGGCAGCTTCAAAATGAGAAGCAGCAAYTGACACATCATTTTATATATATTTATTTGCAAATATTAGAAAACAACCCCACCATATTGGATACACAGAAAAAATTAATAAATCTTGATGGATGAGCAGGCATATTTCTGGGTGTGTGACGATGATGTATGTATAACATATTACACACATACACATGTTTGTGGACAGATGAGCTACATTCAACTCTCTGTAAGCTACACAACTACTTATCAGAGATAAAAATATTTACATGTATAATAAAATACATGTCACATTTGTGTATACATGTAGATGATGTACCTACATATTATCTGTGCATTTGTATATACTAATTGGAYTATTAAAAGCTAAATGAAACTTGATCTCTGCAATAAGTAATTGTGTGTGAATGCCTGTGCCACATAGAGAGTTTGTGCAGACATCAAACTGTTTGAAACAGTCAATGCAAAATGTTCTCTCCTCATGAACCCTAAAAACAATACATTTCACGTACAAAGAAAAATTTGAATTTCTAGAATAAGGGGCAATATGTTCATATTTTATGGGAAAACCTAGGAACAAGAGTTCCCTTCTTTCTGATGCACATCTCTAAATCCACATACAACCAGAGACAAATGAAAGTAAGTTATTAAGCAAACACTAAAACTCAATACCTATAATGTGCTTAGTATTTGAACTACACCCACATATTGGGTTGTAACAGCTTCTATTAAATTAATGATGTTACCCACATTATAAATTAGGCAAATTGTATGCAAATATTATTTGAGTGGTAATACGGTGGTTATCAGTTGTCTGCAAAATAAATTAGWGTAGCAGAGTAAAGATAGTGTGGTAGAAACATGATATTTAATTGAGCACTAATTTTATTGTGATTATTACTTTTAAATAACAACACCATGATTATTAAAAAGATGTAATACAATGGATTATGCAGAGCTGATAAAACATTCACATGATCCAAAACGCCTGCTTACAGATTAATATTGATATTGTGTAATTTATGGTTGTGAGGATTTACTCCCAATTGCTGTAAAATGGAACGTGACAGGTATTTGGTTCTGATTACCATGGATTTGCAAGTATAGCTGTTAGACCGTGTTTGGCAAAATGATAGTTATTAACAAGATATATTACCTTTTTCCTAGACATACCTTTATATTACCAACAAAGTAAAGTAAACCCTCTGCAAAGCACGAGGTCCAATTGCACATGCATACACACATATAATCTGTGTGACATTTAGAGATTAGGAACACAAAATACAGTATTTTAGTCTCTTGCTTCCTAGGCAAACTGCACTCCAGCCTAAAAGCATTTAACAAAGCAGTACCCAACCCCTGAATTTCACCATGCATACTTAAGGAATTATATTCGCTAAATTGAAAAGTAAAGAAAGGACCAATAAAACCAGCCGAAGAATAAGCATAATCTCATTAAGCAGCCGGGAAGTGACTAAATACCTATCCAAATTCTAACTTTCCCAGCTACTTGTCACCCATCAAAAATTCCTTAACATTCACTTTGATAACAAGTTTATAATGCGCTTAAACAGATGCACCGACCTTTTCAAGGTGTGCACCTATTTGCAGAGGAATATAAACCTAAAATTCCRCTCTTAGAAGAAATGGAAATAAAAGAAAAATTAGGCAGAGACGGGCAGGAAAGAAAGACCTGTTCTAATATCACGGGTACCGATCTTCCCACTTCCAAAACTAACTTCAATAAAGCCTCATTCAGAATAGGAAACCAGAAAAACAGCAACAGAAGCCCCCATACCGATCAGGGCTACAGCCGAACTGTGCCACACAGCAAAACTACAGTTGCGGTTCTCCCCGTGAAAGGAACATTGTCAGTGACAGCAGTAAACACAACATTAGCAAAGCCGCGATCCCGGGGAACATCGCCGCCCCTGCTCGGGAGGGGGCTGCCGCCGATCGCAGCCGGCACCCGGCACCTCTCGGCGCTCCCCCGCGGGCCAACTTCGCCCCCCGCCGCCGCGCTCCGAGCGCTGCTCCCCAGCCGGGGCCGGCGGCGCTACCGCGGAGCGTGGCTGGAGCCGGCCGGCCCCGCTGCCCGCGGGCACAGCGCGGACCCGCTCCCCGCTGCCACCGGGTGCTTCGCCCCTCAACAAAGGCTACGGCACCGGGGGAGCGAGCAGGGAAGGGTAGGAAGGAGGCAGCTGGAAGAAGGAGAGGGG
>NW_026623400.1:555686-625348 GCF_030028575.1 Malurus melanocephalus
CGCGAGGGGAGGAGCCGGGGCGGCCCGAAGCCGCGGCATGGAGCCGCCGCGGCAGCACCGCCGGGATCCGGCGGAGCCGCGAGCCCCCGCCGGGAGCGCGGGGAAGTTTAGCTGGAAGGGGGAACAGCGGGGACGCGGGGAGCGGCGCGGCTTCGCGCCGGCCACAGACCCGTAGAGGCCTGGCTGGGGTCGGAGAGGGGGAGAGAGATGGGGGAGTTAGGGAGAGAATAAAAAAAAAAAAAAAAATTAACATCACCCCCTCCTCCCCCCCAGGCACCTATAATTTAATTGCCAAAGCCAACTCCTGCGCGTGGACAAACCGGCCTGCGCAGACATAGCACGGCCAGAGCTCAGGGTCAGCTGCACTGAGAGATGCAGGAGGGCAGGGAAGGGTCAGAGCAGAGTCAGGCCTGGGCAGCCAGGGAAGGCTGCTTGGAAATGGCCCTCCCGAACCTCGTAAGGCCTGGGATGCAGGGGAGCACCCTGCTCCCCCACTGGGATGGTGACCCTTTCTGCTGCCCACCTGCTTGAAGAGTGATGGGCATGGCTCACCTGCTGGCCTCAGTCRGGACAGGGGCACCCTAGAGCCTCCTGCATAGCGCACCCCACTCCCCACAAACCCCAGGGAGAAGCCAAGCACAAGTCCCAGGCTGCCCCATACACAAAAGGAGATAAGTGGCCCACTGCTCCCTCCATCCTCTAAGTGAAATTATTCTCTATCCAGATTCATATTTTCATATTCAACTGCCTTCTAAACAGTAACCCATATCTTATGATTTCTCACATCCATTTTATGCTTATAAAATTCCAAATACATATACCCACTGAGCAAACAASTGCTCAAGCAAACATTGGTATTGCAAAGACAAGACCAAAGCCATCTTCATTTTTACTAAAGTTTTCCACAGAACCAGTCACAGCCTGAACTTCCCTGCATTGCCAGCAAGTCTTAGGGACTAGGTGCAGTTTGAAATGACCCTTACTCTAGTGGGGTGCCATCTCCACAGCTGTGTCCCAGCCCTAGGAGACTCAAACAGCTGGTCACAGCAGCCAGCTCTGCACCAYAGACAAGGCTCCAATGAACCCTCTAGCAGAAACAGCTTTATGGGCTTCCTGAAAATTAAGAGACAATCTAAGATTATGTAAAATAAYGTAATCCACAATTTTTGCTTTCCTAAGGAGTACACAATTGTTTTATAAGTGCTAATGAATTAAAAATAATGCTGAGGAAAAGCTGTGGCACTGTTACCAGTGTAAGTTAAACACAACAGACTTCATCTAAGCCTGGGCTTCACTGCAAGATTGACATTTGCATCCTGTGTCTTGTGGGCCCCCAAAGGGAGGGACTTCAGGCAAGGCTGTGCTGCTGACAGTCCGTGCTCACACCCAGCAAGCCCCAAAGCACTGCTGCTCTCCCTGCCAGGGCAGGCAGGTGCACACAGCATTTCCTTTCTTGCAGCTCTGTTTTCACCACTGACTCAAATATGTTACTATGGCCCTTCAAGCTTTAAAATATCATGAGCTGGGCCCCTCTCTTCTCTGTTTCTTATTTTAGCATCATTGTTGGTTTTAAAGGCCCCATTCAAAATTATAATTTGTGACCAATCCTTTCACCCAATATGGGAGGTGGAGTCACATTTTCGAAACATTTCTTCAGGCACAGGTATAGAGAGGTTATTTTTTTTTAAAAAAGCAATTACTATTAATAAAAGTAAAAGCCTAGTCTCTCGTCTAATCACTCACGTTCAATACCTTGCCTATTTTCAGTATCTTGAGCTTCAACGTTAAACTCAAACAACTTACTGAAAGCACTGGGGCTTGCCAGAGGTGGCAGTTCTGCTTCCTGTTTTCTCAGAGGGTCTTCTGGTTGCCAGCYGGTCACCCCTGCACCAAAGCAGTCTGCAACAGCCCAAGGGCTTTTATCCAGCAGAAAGAAAAAGCACTTCCCAGGCATAAGCACCTTCATTTTCCTCAAGCAAACCTTTTTCAGTTCTGTAGAAACTAGCAAAAGATGCACAAAATAAACCCTGAAAAGGCTTTCAAAACTCATTCCAGCAAAAGGGTGGGAGATGCTTCATGACCAAGCAAATCTCTGTCCCCATGAAGTACAATAGCAGAGGTGATCCACCTCCTCAGAAGTTGCATGTTGGCACCTGGAACTCCCCAAGCACCCTGTGCCCTCAGCTGGGTGACAAAGTTTGTGAATGAAGCAGCTTTTTGCAGTCAGTTTCAAACACCTATTTGCAATCAGTTTCAACCCCCAAGGATGCAACTATCACCACGGTGGACAACCAGCTCTACTGGAGCTCTGTGCCGGACACAAATCTGCTGCCAGGGGGTGGAGGGACAGTGCTTTCTCCAGGGACACAGCCACGCTCGGCACATACGACCTGGACACACAACAGCGGAGACAAGCGGGCCCTGCTCGCCGAGACCCGGCCTGCGGGAGCCCAGGGCTGCGGGGCTGTGTGGAGCTGTCCCCGTTCCCCAGTGTCCAGACCCGGCCTGAGGGAGCCCAGGGCTGCGGGGCCGTGTGGGGCTGTCCCCGTTCCCCAGTGTCCTCTAGCTGCCTCAGGATTCTATCCCGCACCCTCGGCACCCAGCACCCTCGGCACCCCGCACCCTCGGCACCCCGCACCCTCGGCACCCCGCACCCTCGGCACCCAGCTCGGTCGGGATCCAGCACCCTCGGTCGGGATCCCGCACCCTCGGTCGGGATCCAGCACCCTCGGCATCCCGCACCCTCGGCACCCAGCACCCTCGGCAAGGCCCGGCTCAGGGGCGAGCGCAGGCACGAGGCGGTCCCAGCTCCGGCTCCACACAGCCAAGGGTTCATTTCTCCGAACTGCCAGGAATAGAAAATTCAGCTGCCCTCGGCGTGACCTCACTTAGAGTTATAGTGGAAAATACAACCGCGGTTCCCAGCACCTGCAAGAGCTCRGAACGGGGATAATAAGATGAGCGAGGCCTGCTGGCCCCGCAGCCCATGCAAAGGGGAACGCTGCCTCAGCACGGCTCGGCCCCGCTTTGCCGGCGAGGCTGCAGGCAGGAGCCCTCTGCCCTTCCCCAGCCCTGCCCGGCCCTGCCCTGCCCGGCCGGCTCGACCAGCCCAGAGCCGGCTTCCCGGCCCCGTGCTCCTCGTGGGTGGYTTGGGCGATTGTCCCCATTTAGGGTTAGAGGAGGAGGAGCGGTCCTGCCGGAGTGTCCCTCTGATGAAGGTACAACTGCCTAGACCCCTCTGGTGGCTGCTGTGGCCGAGGCATGGCTGGACTCACAAGCTGAAAGCACTATGCAGCTATTGGAGCTGCCGGGGTTGCACCAAAACAGTCAAACTTCCCACCTGCTCCACCGGGTTCAGCAGCAAACAGCGGGGAGGAGAGTTTGAAGCAGGGAAGGGACATCCCAGCCTCATCCTTTCTCTTTCAAACCCACCTACATCCCTTGATACTTGTTACCCAAAAGTACATTTTTGCTCTGTATGCAAAGGAACATTCAAAGGCAAGGAGGAAAATGTGAATTAGTAACAAGGGACTGTTTAGTGCTCCAAAGAGAGGGCTGCAGCTGCCACCAGCTGCCCCCTTGTCCCTGCTCCTGAAGGAGGAGAGATGGGACTGTCCACTGTGGGTCAGTGAGACACACTGCGGCCAGCAAACTGCAGCCACAGAGGCAAAAGTTAACTGAACTGCACCCCTTGTGAGACAGCACGGAAACCTTTTCTGCTGAGAGCACTCCATTTGATCCAAAGAAAACCTTCTTTTCCCCCAAAACAAGAATAATGAAATCACAGTTTTCTATCCAGAAAATGTTAATGGAAAATTTGTGCCCAGCTATGAATACAGATTGGAGATATTTGGATTTCTGAGGAAAGGAAGGTCAAGTCATTTTCACAGTGTGAAAAATGAAGCTAAAAGAGTTCATATTTCTCTGTGAAGCAATGATTGATTTTTCTTTCTGTGCCTTATTCATACAGCACTAAACATGTACATAGAACAAACTTACACTTCAGATAAAGCACACAGATTACATTAATACATTGAAAATTAAGTTAACATTAGCATCTGTTTGAAGGTAGTTTGAATTTAGCTCAACTCTGTGAGAACAGGCTGTTGGCAGGAGTGCATAAATCTTATTTATCCTAAAGCTTCTATAGTACAAAAAAATCACCATTGAGATGTGCATGTATAAAGTAGGAACTTATCATGTGCTACCTCTATAGCTAAATTTCCTCTTTGGAAGTACATAAGGATTTTAGTTACTGAAGGCATGTTGCTATTCAATTTCAAGTGTGTATGTATAGGCAATCTTTATTTTCCTGCCATCTTATTTGTAATTATCAACTCCGTGCTGCCTCAGTGATTTATTTAACTGTGCAGAACTATTCTTATTASAGTTGCTACTCCTGTTTTATGAAACAAGATTAATTTAAAACAATAATCACTTCTGAAAATATATTGATAACATGTTCTTGCTGTAAGAAGGGGGAATGTGTTCATGTTCTGCTGAATAATCCTTCTTCCTGCAGTAAGTTTCTCCAAACTCCTTTAAGAAACACAGCATTTTGGCTTTTTTGTCACAGTGGAGTTCACAATGGCAAGCTCTTCCCTATCTTATGTTAGGATGTGTCCACAGCTACCTGCCAGGACATACTGAGTTTCACCACTCTGTGATCCTATAAGGCTCACATACAGGATATTATAAGGTCCCACAATGAATGSATGTGAATTGGCTGTAGCAGTTTTCAGCTCCCTCTTTTGGTATCTCTCTATTTCTTGACCACATCACCAAAATCCCCAGGAATGCCATTAAGGTGGTGAGAAAGTCCTCCCTCACACAGGTTGTAAACTAATGCTARAGATAGACATTGCTAACTGTACAGTCAGAGTAGAAGTGCTCAGACTGTGACACTGCATGACCCTACCTGGCCAAAGCACAGCTCCACTTGATGTTTTGCCACTTTCAGAAAAACAAAGAGGAAATAAAGCAACAACAATGAGATTCCTATTTATTACTGTCACACAGCACATTAGCCAGGCTGCTCTTAAAACACTCTCAGGATAATCTAAACTTTCAAAACTAGTCAAGACAGAGGCTGTAGTCAAAAGCAACAATAAAGTAATTTCAGAAGCAAGTAACCAAAATGAGCTACTGGAAAGTAGATGAAAATCAACTGTGAAAAGCAAAAGGAACTAGGAATTTGAGGGCACCACTTGTCAAAAGTACAGAGGATTTATGAGAAAAAAATCAAAACCAACTTGAAAGTCAAGTAGACATTTCATTAATTAATTAGAATCATCAGAGTTTGATCTTTCTCTGCCATCTATCCCCCACCCTTTTTGTTTCTTTTTTTTCTCGTTTTGAAGTTTACGGCCAATGCTTTGTTTTGCAGAATTTAAAGCAGCTGGCTATMTTCTGCTAAGATTTAAGGAACAAAATTTTATTTCATGCTTACCAACTGATTGTGAACGATGGGTCATAGGGAGTAGCTGAAGAGGAGGCCATCTGTTGCAATCCTTCCCTTTAACCAAACTTAGAGCTTAAGCATGGCCCTCACCATCTCCTAGCCTGGCACACAGAAGCAATCCCTGTAGTAGCTTTTTAACCAATTGCATGACCATATGTTCCTTATGAGTGGAACTAAAGGTAACACACAGTGTAAAACAAAACTACCGAACCAACTCTGAAACACAAACACAGCCAGAAAATTGAAGTGCAAAAGCATGGTAAAAAGGCTTTTCACATCAAGTTTCCTTCTTTTTCTGCCATGTTACTTTCAAAAGGCAGAAGCACTTTATAGCAATGATGTCTATATATAAGCTGCTGAAGTACTGTCTTGTCTTCAGTGATTTTTATGATGATATTCTCTAATGCACTTTACAGAAACGTAACACTAGGCAAAGCTTCCTTTTTATGAAGGAAACAAAAAGAATAAWATATGGCACATAGCATTAGCACAGAGGTGGAATATCAGACAACAAAAGCTGATTTCTCCTTTCTCTTCCCCCCTTTCTTCTGTTATTCTGATAACATGACTCTTATGTTCATCCCTTTCAACCTTAATTTTCTGGTCGCCCTATGGTATGA
This sequence comes from Malurus melanocephalus, assembly GCF_030028575.1. NCBI lineage: Eukaryota > Metazoa > Chordata > Aves > Passeriformes > Maluridae > Malurus > Malurus melanocephalus. The sequence goes on from NW_026623400.1 coordinate 561,768, forward strand.
AAATAAGACTTTTCTGTCTTCTCCTAACATTATAACATGGTGTCTCTTAACAAATATGTTCAGAGTCTGTAGGTGTTCAAGATTAACTGTGAGGGACCAACATAATTCAAGCAACAGCTTGGGTATTTGTCTAAATGTTGAATATCACACAAGGGAATTTGATAATGAATACAAAGCTCTAAAAAGTGCAAATACTCTCCACATATATGAAACATGCCCATGTGTACAGTGAAGAGATCAGACAAAAACTCTTTAGCAGAGACTTTCTCCCAAGAGGAGGTTGATAAATACTTACTGTTTCTTTTCTAGGAAAAAAGCATGAATAAATTATGTAAAATTAATTGCAGGATTCTTGTGTATTCACAAATATATAGCCAGTGGAGGTATACCTGAAGTTTTTGTTCACAAATTACATCAATTTCAAAGTATTTTTGGAGCATTTTACAGGTGCCTTGGGGGGGAGCAACAGACTTGAGTCAGTTGTAAGAAATACAGGAGTGTCAGCTTTCCATAGACAGACACTGCCAGTCATCCAAATACTTTGGCAGTTAATGGATAGATCCTATAGACATATTACATCCTAGTCTGCTATGATGTGACAAATGTTAAGGTACAGAGTACCCCTTTAGGCTATCTGCCCACATATCCATTTGACAAACTCAAATGACAATCAGCATGATCATCAGTGGGTTTGCATCTTCGCATCCTCCCAGCTTCTTACAAGAAACAAAAGCCAGTTCTGACTTCGGAAGATGTTCAAGCCCACTTAGAAGACAATAGCAGAGAACTCCCCATTTGCCCTCCTTCTGAGCCCTGGAGGACCTGGTGAAACTGGTACTCAATGGAGAAATAGTGCCAGGATTAGAACATTTGAGATGGTCCTTCAAAGGCCTTTGACAGGTCTTGGAAAGGTTCTGCTGAGAACAGTGCAAGACCATTGCAGCAATTTCTTTTCATTCAAGAGATGAATGTCTGKCATATTTATTTCATAAAGTGACAACCAGTATCCCAAACAAATAGCTAGAATGAATATTATTCAGCCTTTTTCCTGGCAACCAGCTTAAATGGCCGTGTCTTGCTTTTCTGGGAAACCTGCCAGGTGAGCTTTGAAAGGATTGTAGTGCTGACGGCAGAGTCTGGAGGGTTCGTTCCATGCGCTAACCAGAGGTCTGCTAAAATAATCAGGAGGAGGAGGCAAGGCCTTCATCCTGCACAAGAGAAGAGGGCTGGAGCATAATGGCATTGCCGGGGGGAAACCAAGAAGGCTATTAAGCTCACTGGGGCATGGACTGTCTTTTACCATGTGTTTATACAGCTCTAGCACTGAGGCACCCCAGAGTAAAGTCTTTAAAAGTGGTTAAATGACTTATGCTCTTAAAATCTATTTCCAAAAGTGAGTAGTATAACTTCCATTTACTCCCTTCACTGGGCTTGGGGTGCAATTCCACTCCCACTTGCCCTTTTTTTTTTTTATTCCTCATCCCTGATGGAAAAATTGCTGCCTAGTCACTTGCCTGGTTCACTTGTGATTCAACTGCTTACAGTGATTGTGCCTYATGAAATTATCTCCACAGCTCAAAGAGGGGGGATGGCACCAAATGATGTTTTACCATTTTGTGATGCCACCACATTTATTGAAAATTAAGTTTTGAAGAAAAAAAGTGAATAACCAAACAAAATTCTTAAATCTGAATTAATCCAAGCTACATAATGAAGGCTGCCAAGTGAAAAATTTGCTACCGTGACTTACATATTGAACTGATTTAAATGACCYAATTTAGGAAAATGCATTTTAGAATGTCATTCTGTCAGTGTGGAAAACTAGTGCTGTAAGAGTCAGTAATCATCATCCTTCTGATAGTATTAATGCGAATTTTCCTATTATATAGTATAGATTATTAGCTGTTTCATCCCTAAGGAAAACACTGATATTGACAAAGGGAGAATTTCACTTTGAGTGAAAAAGCCACACTTGGCAAGGAGTTTAAAAGCAGAATAGTATTTATGTAAATATAATGAGAAGATTATAGCTGATCTCCTTGACATTATTCTTCCATAAAATGGTGGAAACATTAGAAATTTATCTGAACTATGCTAAAATAGCTAAATAATGAAAGGAAGCTTTACAGGCAGCTACACTGAAGCAACACCTGAAAAGCCTATTGTCCACCCTGTTAGGAATAGATAACTCTTTGTACTTGTATGTGACTAAAACCAAACAGAGCTTGTTACAGGTAACAGTGCAAATCACCATAAGGAGCAGCTGATAGAAGAATTGACCTAAGTGATCACAGACCCTTATGTTGCTTGTTCAGTCTGTTTGAATTTTAAAGACCCAGAAAAAAATTGAGGCAAATGATGTATCTCTTTAATGCAGTTGAAACATGGTATTCATGAGCATACCATATTTATGTTTTTTTAAAAGGTTAGAAGAACAATATTGCACCACTACACCCAGTTATGAGAGCAAGTCACCATGTCAATGGTCATATTTAGAAATTAGTTATAGTCTCCTGATAGATGTAATAATACAAAAAAAAAGTCAAGAGCAGAACTGCCAACTACAGAATAAGGGTGTTAAAAATATAGAACAGTATCTATCACCCCAATTGCAACCTAAAAACCTCATAACAGATCATTGTTGAGAGGGAAAAAAGTCAACCACAGACCAACGTAATCAAGAGACTGATTATTTGACTGAGGAAAAAATTAGTATCCTGTGCATAAAGAAGTTTCTCTGTAATCTTTTTGGATTACAGTGACAAATGCTTCCTGATCTTTCTAAGACCTGCACGTATTTCCTGATGGTTCATTCAACAGGCCTTAAAAAGGCAAAGATTTTCTTAAGTAGGTGCTTGAAACTGCATTGGCATTTTTAGAGGAAAATCAAAACAGTTCCTCTGGTCCTGGTTTGTACTTTTAAGAACGTAGTTTTAAGATAAAGGTTTTAAAAATCAGGGCAGGAACCTTTGGGAAGACTGTACACAAAAGAATCRCTATACAGTAAGCAGACACAACTAAACAAATTAAAGCATGCTTGGGTCAGGACAGCTGCTGTAGTTTTCTGCATGTTATTAAAAAACCTTTACTTATTTTAGATATTTTTTCCCTGATAAAAGTACTTTATACCTTYCATGTTTCCTGTAGTAGCAAAGCCACAAACTACTGAGTACTACTGGTGCTATGCAAGAAGAGTGTCATTTTAAAGATCAGTTCAGATCTTCAATTCCTGAAATCCAGTTTTATCACATATATTTCCTGACAACTGGGCTCCATTTTCCTCTGTCACAATATAGAATTATTTAAACATACTTAAAAATTAGTTATGCTAACCTGTACTTCATGAGCAGTCACAGYGTTGGATGATAGATACCCATTAGAAGGAACAAGTTGGAATCATTGAATCCTTTATAGAGCATTTTTGTAAAATTTTAAACATCATTTTGAGAAGCAGAAAACGTACCAGTCCAGTGATATCTGTCATTACTCATTTTTCATACACTCAACATGATTATTCATTACTCAAAAATGACACAGTTAAATGCTAACTCTTGCTAAAATATTGATCATAATATGTGGGGGCATATAATTTATCTGAATCAAGTGAAATATGTTTTCCTCAGCAAGATGATGAAAGCTTGTCTCATTACAGCATCATTTCTACTGAAGTTTCCACCATTAGTTAGTTTAATGACTCTGTGAACATTTTAATTGAGAAGATCCCTGTCTAAGTTGCTCATTCAAGACACATGGTTGGGTTTAGATTTGAGAATGAGAGAAATGTGCAGTCAGCTGTGCTCAGCCTGAGAGCACAGGCAGAAGGCAGAGAACCATGTACAACAAAAAATCCAGATCAGGAGGGACAGGAGAATTTGTACAGGAAATAGCAAGGTGTTGCAAGCCAGGAGATGCTAAAGGATGGAACTTGCAAGCAAGAATATTCAGGCTGGCAATGTCATGTACAAATGTGTGTTTGCTTAAATTGTTCTCACCCCCTGAAAAAAAAATGCACTGAGGCCAGTGGAAAATTACAGTGCCCTTTGAAAGTCAAAGCTGATAAGAAAAGGTAAACGTGGCTATAGTCAGTCCTGGCTTCACTCTGAATATGTATTTCATAAGGGAAAATTAATTAACCCACACTCTTGCATCATCCCCTGCTTGCACGTCTCACATACAACCAAAGGAAAACTCAGAGTAAACCACTATTTAATATCAGCTGCACGTAGCTGGTCAGCAGATCTGTTCAAGTGGTGCTCTGCTGGCCTCTGTGGGAATATGAACTGAGTYTTTAGACTTCCATGAAGCCTGGTATTGCTGTCAGGAGTGCCACACAAAAGAGCTGACACCAAAATAACTTGTGCCTAATCTTGTCCTTGTGACTGATAAATTAAGGGAGGTGTTGCTACTGTAGACATGACCCCTCTGTAGAAGTGGGAGTGGGGTCATTCCCACCTGTACATGCACTTCTCTAAAAATAGACTAATCTAGGAGGAAAATGGATACAATTGATGTCCTTGTCTAACCAGAAAAATATCCTGGAAATGGTGAAAGATTTTTATTTCTAATTGCTAGCTACTGAAACAAAAGCTAAGAAGAGCTTGAACGATTTGCCTGAAATCACATAGTTGTACATATTTCAGTCTGAATGTCAGAGCAAGCAGTAGGGCAAGAATAAACAGTCTCAAGTTGTGCCAGGAGAGGTTTTAGCTTGGATATTAGGAAAGAATTCTTCACTGAAAGGGCTGTCAAGCATTGAACAGGCTGCCCAGGGAAGAGGTGGAGTCACTGGAGGTATTTACAAGATGTGTAGATGTGGCCCTTGGGGACATGGTTTAGTGATGGGCTTGGCAGTGTTTGGTTAACATTTGGACTCGATGATCCTAAAGGTCTTTTCCAACCTAAACAAGTCTATGATTCAGCTACATGGAAGCATTGCTACCACAGTGCATCTCATTTATGAATAGAAATAGAGAAAAGCACAGCSGTTTAAAAATGTCATTTCTATTAGGGAAAATGCAAGAGGATCAATCTCTGAATGTTTCTCAGAGTGCCATTTTATTAAGCGCTTCCAAATCTGGAAATCTTAAGCCTAGAAAAAAAAAATAAACCTAATAGGATCCATTCTAAACAATCACACATTTTACATAAAGAAAATGAAGTGTTTGACATAAACACTTCATAAGCAAGATGATTTACATTATTTTCACTTTGCTTCTGATTATTTGATACAAAGATATACAACCCTGCATTAATTTCTGGCTTGTTCAATAGAACCTTTGCTGAGCCTCTCTACGAAATCATACACATGCAGGATCAAAACACAGAGATGGGAAGTAGAATGTTCTTCATTATGGCAAGTACAGCTCATATCCTCCTCCACAACACAATTTATTAGTATCTAATAGAATTGTAATGTTTCTCATTCTACATTTTTACAGCTGCATCAAAATATTAAAGTGTGAATTGCAATTAAACTCACACAGTGCTCTTAGCATAATTTCCCTTGTATTAATACTTAGCAAACCAAGTTATTGGYGTAATATTACTCTTGATACTGGTTGTCATAAAGGGATAAAGCCTCCAAATAGTAATAAAGTATATTTTACTGGAGAGAGAGCAGCAGTACAAAAAAAACGTTATGCTACTGGAGTTGTTAATTTCTRTGGAAGGGGGTGGAGAGAGAAAGGCTTTTGACTCCTTAAATTATAGTTTACAGGTTAGTACACCAACTCACTTTAATCTCTCTAAACAGGTAATTTACTTGCTTTCTGAAAGCACCCATGTGCAAGGAAATGCTAGTGCACTCCAGGGATGATTCTAAGATTGATTGCTTGGCTCTAGTCACCAATAATGGTATGAATTCTGCTAAGCTCTATTTTAAATGTGTCTGAAATATTTAAAGATTTTGGTGGGGTAAAAATGGAGGAGCAATATTTGTTTCCTGTAACTTCAATTTATGCATGTGTAGTCTGCTTGACTAAAGAATTTTGAATCAGAAGGGCTGAATTACTCCTTGTAATGGCAATAGGTATACTGGCTTGGGGTCGGACAATTGCAGGTGTGAAATCACTGCTTATATTATTCCTTTGGAAATTTGGAAGTTATTTTGTATTTCCCAGCTGCTCCTTAGATTTGTAGTTGGCTACAGCTTTTTGTGGTTTATAGTTTGGAATTGAAATCTGCAAAAATGTGCTCATGGGAGAAATTGAGAGCTTTAGTATTTTCTTATGGAGGGAGAAAAGTGGCTAAATTATATGCCATTAAGTGGACATAATTTTGATAAGATTGTSTGGGCTGGATAGTCCTATAAAAGTATCTGGAAGTCAAACTTAAATGTCAAGAATTACATTCTTCCTGCTTCATTTAGGAACACACCAGGTAAAACAAACTATTTCATATTCTAAGTGCTGACCCATAGTGCAACCAGAAATGGASCTGCAATATGGGCCAACATGTTTGATCAGGCTGTGTCTGCCTACCAAGGGCTGGAAGCAATGAGGATTTGGCCATGCAGGCTGCAACCAAAAACCCAGTGAGGTAGTGCAGTCTCCCCTGTAAATCATATCATGAAAACAAAAGACCATTTTATTATGTTAACAATAAAATCCCAGTCTTAGGGTGATGCTGAAGGAGGTTTTGAAAGATTGTCTTGACTTATTTCAGATAGGCTTGTGGTTTTGSTAACTTCCAGTATCTGTTATTGATAAAGGACTCTCTTAGTTTTTTTCCCTCCAACTTGCAAAGCTGTTTCTGTCAGGGGAAATTTCTCTCCCTTCCAGAGAGAAGTCCCTTTGCACCAGGATTAAATACCCCTGGGTAGGAGAGGTGAATCTGAACAGACCCCCACACTCAGGTCCATGCAGTTTCAAGCAGCATGAAACAAAATAWGAATAAAGCAAACCTTCCAAAACTGCTGCGAGCTCCAATCCTACCTTCCATTGATGTTAGATTGTTTTTAACAGATTTGGCTTCTGTCTGTGACAATCACTGATGATAGATACTCTGATCTGGGTAGGCTGAACATGAGGAGTCTGTATCACAGCCCACAGAATCAACACTGTGGTGTCTGGGATTTGCTGTGTCATTCATGAACTGCCAAGATAACGGCATCACTGCAATGTGTCACACATTTCATATTTTTCCTCCCCTTTCCTTCTCCCTCCCTTATATTTTATCTCCCAGAAATTTAATCTCTCCTGCCTAAGCCACCAGCTACCAAAATAGACCAAAGTACTTGAATATGATGAAAGGGCCATTAATTACCACCAGCCTGACCTCCCATCACAGGCTGCCTCCCTCCTCACTCAGCATGGGGAGGTTATTCTCCTAACTCTGTGCTGCTGTACCCAGCAAAATAATCACTCCTGAGCTGCAGCAATGGTGACATTATTTTGCTCATAAGGCTATGAGAACATGGTGAGCTAGAGACTATAAAAGTAGTATCGTGACAGTCTATATTAAAAAAAAAATAGTTAAGTATTCAAGGGTCTAACCTAAAGTTTAATTACATTCAGTAGAAGTTTCAAAYGTGGCCCCTAATATTTTCAGCACATCTTGGAAAAAACTTGAGCACTCAGGGCTGTGGTTAAGTTTGCCTGAAAAATAATTCTCCATTCCTTTTCTTCTATTCCTCATGGCATGTTTCCTAACAGTATAATCTACAGAAAAAATGATCAAAATATCATTAAGAAATGTCAATACTCTCAGCCAAGCTCCTTTCAGACATATAACCAGTGTGTGGCAGGCGTAATAAAGTCATGATTGGGRTGTCCTTTAAATCACAGGAAAGGAAGGCAGAGTAGATGTGCCCTGTTCCACCTCTGAACAGGCTCTTTGCGTGACTGTGAACAAATACATGATGAGCAAATGCCCTGGCAGAACTCAATTTCTTCATCCTGTATAGTTATTACTACTTCCTGCACTACCCAGCAATAGCAGTAACATCCTCAATTCCTCCCTGTACGTCAGGAACCACAAACAAACCAACCCAGAAGCTCAGCCCAGTACTGGGGCCAAGGAGAGGCAAAGCAGCAGCTGAACCATGGAGCGTTGAGAGCAGAGGCTGATGGAATCCTGGGCTTTAGCAATGGACACAGTTGTCTCAGAGCTAGATGCAGTTTTACCCTAGGAAACTGAGAGCAGTGAGGAAGGGACAGATGATCTAGAAGAGTCAGTGCTAAAGAACGTGCTCCTCATGAGCTCTGCCAGCTCTCAGTCTCCTCCCAGCCCTGTTTCTGCTAAAAAAACCACACACAAGCCAAGGCAGACATGTATGTGAGAAGTGATCCATTTGTACCACAATAATGTTACTCTAATTAGCCATTTATCTTTAACAGTTAGAACTACGTCGGAAAAGAAAAATACATTCTTCATTGCTTGCTCTTTTCCTACAAGGAAGTAACAGCACGGCCTCTGTGGAAAACACACTCAATTAATGAATTTGGGTAACACCAGGAGCTTTGTGAAACTGTGTTTAATAGCAAGTCCAAGAGAAACTGAGAAGAGATTGTGTGCTAAGATAATCAAGCACATCTCTGTGTGTAGCACTACATTTGTGTTGACTGCTTCACATTTTGAAGGAAAAACCCAAGAGACAACAGAAAGGGGTGAGCCCTCAGAGGATTATTCCAGCAAGTTATTCCTGGCTCACTTCCAGAAAGGATACTCCCAGGGTGGATATTTCTATTCCAGGACACAAATATCTCATTTTAGATTCCCTCAGTCTTTTTAGAAACAATAGCTCACCTATTATATTTGGCASACGGTGCCAAATCCTATTCCCTGGGTAGACACCGCCTTCATTATAAGAAGCTTTTTCTTAGGTCCAGGTAAAATATGGGACGAATCTAGACATGAATTAAAGGAACATGTGTGCATGAAGTATTTAAAATATACAGCACCTGTCAGGGATTCTATGGAATTCTGGATCTCAGTTGTAGCCCCTGCCTAGAATCAGTGGATAGAGAGAYGCAGAAGCTTCTGTTCACTTGTGGCAGCATTGCCATGGGAATGCCCGTGCCACTGTCAGTCACAAAACWGGTACCAGCACCATTTCGGACAAGGAAGCTCCTGATCCTCAGACACTGTAAAGSAGTGGGGTCAATCCTGTCAAAGGGKTCTCTGTGAGCCTGTTTCTTTCTCAAAACAAGCCCTTCAAATCCTAAATCCACCTATGTCTAGGTTGCCAGATTTGAAGCAGATACCGGATTGTTTTACTTCCTAAGTTTGGACATAGCAAACAAACAAAGAAAACCCCAAACCAATCCAAACCCACAAAGCAATACACATGGGAGCTGTGAGCTTTTCTTAAAGCTGAAATGATTCTTTCATGAAACAAAATATTTCTGTTAGCCCACTCTTGCTGTAAATATAATCAGTGCCAAAAGGTACATTGGCTTTCCTAGCCTCATTTGTTCAGCTAAGTCATAAAATGGTAATGAAGCCAAAGCCTAGATGCCAGCTAAAACTGTGGCAAAGCCACAGGTGAAGACTCWATTGTAGTGTTCTTSTGGTGCAAAGAGTGAATAAAGGCAYCGAAAARGGATTTGACTTATAGACAAGGTGACAGTATTTCTGAAATAAAAGATTGGAATATTTTCACGGTGACTTTTTTAGGGTCGTAAAGAAGACAAAATGCCCATTTACCGAGGATGCGTGCTGGTGGTGTTATTGCCAGCCCGCGAGGCGATAGCGACACTTGCATATCACTTCCAGTGCCGGTTTATTTCCAGACACTCCGTGTTCTGGAGRCATTCATCATACGCCGCCAAACTAACGTTAACATCCACTTTGAGCAAAGGAACAGATTTAAATGTCTCTGCTGATCCGACTTTTTCTCTCTKCTGCTCAGCAGACACATCACTTGTTCTGCTGGACTGTTTATTCCTGACAAACATGGAACAAATTCTTCTCAGCCTTGGAAAGCAAGCAGCTTGTAGTTATAAAGACAGAAAGAAAAGCAAAAGAAGAAAACTGGGTCACTGAGGTATCAGGAAAAAAGAAATTGCTGGGATATCATGAGAGAAGAAGGAAAATTAAAAAAAAAAAAAATAAAAATCAAGAATGTCCCTAGTTTTGTTATGGAAGACACAAGCAGAAAGGATCTCCAGAAGAAGGTAAGGAGTACTTTACAGTGCTATACTGTGCCTTCTCCCAGCTGCCAAAGGGATGGCAAATCCAATAGCTCATGGCCAGAAATAAAGAGCAATTATAGCTGGGCTAAAGAAAAGTTATATACTTTTAAATGCATAATCTCTTAGTCTGGTGCTTCTCAGCTAAGAACAGAGGCTGGACTGGTGTGTTTCCAATGTCAGCTTATGGTATCCTGCTTAATTCCACTTTTATTTAATGCCCCTGTCCTTTATGTGGCATTAACTTTAATGTAATATTGAAGGCCTTGGTTGTTTTTTTTTAATGGCTCCATAAGTGTAAATGTAATAGTTATATAACAATAATAATAAATCAGGAATGTACTAGAGTCACTGCAATAACTAATAATAACATTAAGACAGTCTATGATGTATCTAAAGTTCAGTACCTTAGAGAGTTAATTAAGTCCTAAGTTAATTGGCAATGATCTTATTTCTAGACAGGAAATGTAGCCAATTATCTTGTTTATGCTCAAACAAGTAACTGAGGTCATAACAAGACTTTTTGGGGTRTTATTGATTGATTTGTAATTCGTTAATTAATTTTGATTGACTTTACAAGTATCCTGCTTAATTCTTTGCTTCTAGGGAGATGAAGCTTCTGACATGACTGGTGGCAATGTAAAATCACAGTCCTCATTTTCACTGTACAAAATGTGTGGTTTTCATAACTGCACTTGTAAGATGCCGCACTTACAAAGAAATACCTTTTGTGACAAAGTCTGACTTTTGTGGCAAATCAACTTAGTATTTTTATAACTTCATGTGTACCTTTACCCACCATAGAGTAACATCAGAGATGCCAAATTGTATTTAACCATTCTGACAAGCACTGCATTGACACTTTGTATGTTTCTCTTATTAATTGTACAAACATTACCRTCTTATTGCTTTAGGAAATGATTCCATTGAAAAATAATTAATAGATTTATATATGAAAACCAAACCCAGGTAATGTTTTTTAAGATTGAAACTARTGAAGAAAACCAGTCATTTGCAAGGTGACTTGTTTTCATCATTCATCACATTCATCTTGAAGTTTTTTTAATTGCAAGTGGCTTCTCCCCACAYAGCCTTCAGAACCAATCCATCAGTTATTGCACAAATTTTAAAATACTAAGCAGAGTGTCAAAATTCAGCTCATGGGAAAGGAKGAGCCCAAAAGGACCCTTGGCTCATGGCATCTCCACTGAAGAAATTCTTTAGCAGCACTGTCACATAACATGGGATGAAGTTAACAACTCATTTACCTTTCCTAAGGCCATTTGAGAGCAGAACACAGGCACAGAGCAGTRACATGCCAGCAGTGGGTGACAGTGCATGGGTGTGCATCAGCCTGGGACGGGCAGAGTGGGGTGAATTGGGCAGCAGAGCTTCTGCTGCTGCAAATTCCTGTGTCCTGAGGGAGAACCCCTCAGCAACACTGCTCATGCACCTCCTGCCTGCAGTGCCCCGAGGGACGAGTCACACAAACAGCCTTTCTGTTCCATCCAGACTGGTCTGGGCAACACAGATGGCCTCCCTTTACCAGGCAGATTAACCCTGAGATAATTAAAGGCCACAAATGATGTGCAGGAAATTCATATTTGACACTGCAGAATCAGAGAGGGCAAATCAGTTCCAGAAGGACAAAGAGTTTGAACTGAGAAAAAGTAGCAAGACTTTTTTTTAAGATCAGAAGTGCCAATTGAAATGCTAACACTTTATAAAAGGCTGAAGAAGTGCAGATACAACCATATTTGAACCACTAGTGCCCAGGCAGAAAACAGCAAATSGTATAAAATTGAAACTACTTTTCTGCAGTAGACACAGAGCAGTCCCACAGTGATATAAATACTTTCCTTCCATATCCTCATTCCCTCTTCAAGTTCAGTCCCTTTTTTTCTCTCATTAAAAATCCCATAGTTCAGGAATTAATTGACAAACCAGGATGTTTTTCCCCTCTTTCTTAATGGGCCTGTTCTCACTTAAAATATTGCAGCAATTTAGAAATTATTCTTTACATTGACACAGCGCTCTTCTACTTAATTATGTTTTATTTCATTGCTAGAGTTTTCTACTTCCTTCAAGTCCCACTTCAGTATCCCTTGAGTACCACTATTTCATACTATTCTAATTCTGGGCCATACAATTCATAGCAAAGCATTAATTTTCAGTTTTATCATATATTCAGTGTTAAACATTGCSAAACACTCCACCCTAACCCCCTTTGTAGCTGGATCAGTACTCCCCCRGCACAACCAGTCCCTCCAGTAATAGAAGGTAGAAGTTATCCTTTGGATAAACACTTCCCTTGTGGGAATTGTATGGGCTGATTTACCACACTCGTCTCCTCCTGCAGAGTTAGCACCAACTTCCTGCATCAAATTGCTTCCAAAACTTGCAGCATTTTGGAGGCAGCCACCCCAACACTGAGGGAGGGCATTTATTCACATATGCTGAGATTCATTCCAGGCCTTCATTTGTATTGCAGGTAGATTTATTTCCTAAAAATGACAGGCCCAGTTCTAGTTTGAAACATTTACTTTGCCACTACCTTATTCAGAAATCAAGTCCATTAATTTAGGTAATTAAACCAAGGTATGATTTCCCAGTATTTTTATGGGAGGGTTCAGGAATAAATGAGCATTTTATAAGGAAAAGTTATATTTTTTTGTCCTGCTTATTATAATTTYTCGTACTCTCATGGTGTATCTGCATACAGATTGAAGCTTAAGACACTGCTATGAGCACTTACACTTTCTTACCACACTTTAATTTTTAAAGTACTTAGGGTGAAATTTTATYTCCCTAGATTGGGAAGGTGCTTCCTTGCTTAGGCTTTCAGCTTTTGTGATACAAACACTCTCCACCTAGCAATCTTCTCTCTACCCACCTGACAGGGGAAGTCCCYTACACTTAAATATCGAGTCAACACTCTCCCCTCCCTCACCTCACCAGGAATTTTGCTTTTCCTATAATCCAAAGAAAGTAAAACAAGTTAAGAGCCAATGTTTTGGGGCAGCCCTATCTGTAACTTTATTTTTTACTATCCAAGACAATTGAACTTCTTCTTTCTAGCCTGGATAATATAACCATATAAAACTCTCATAGTTTAAAAACCAAAATTACTCAGTGTCTACTACAGTTATAAAAATAAAATACACTTTAAAAAGTAATAGCAGTAATATCCGCATGATATATGTGACCTAGAACACAGATAACAAGTGGTTATCAAGATTTTATTATCMTATATAGTGATACAAAAGTTCAATATGCAACATATTTAACTCCCTTTAAGCAGACTCGAATAGTTTCTTAAGTAGAATGACTAGAGAGGAATCCTTCCCAAGTTTATTCACAGGGGTAAAGCCTGACCTCAGATGTACTTGCACCGTGCAGCACACATCAAAGCAGAGGAGCCCAGAGTGGCACAGGGAACCCTCATCCCTGGGATGAGCCACGTCTGTGAGGTGCTCATCAGTGCTCATTAAGGTTGATTGGCTGTGACAAAGCACTCTGCCAGCACAGCCCCATGAGGCTGGTGCTTCACTGCTGGAACTGGAGCTGGGTTTGGCCCAGTGACTCRACCCGCCTCTGGATCAGGGTTAATTTAAGTTCCTCTTGCTCCCCATACACCATTTAATGGATATCCATGTTTCTRTATTCTTGAAGGCAGGGGCCAGCGCAAGGTGCTCTACTGGGGAACAAACTAAAGCACCATGACAAAAGACAGTGCTGGCAAATTCTTCTGGGCAGCTTTGCTCTCCATGCCAGCACTAACACTGTTCTCTTTGGGACAGCCTGAGCAAGACAATTCAACATAAACTTTAGCTTTTATGGTCCTGCCCTGAATTTTATGTTCTGCTTCAACATGTATCTAAGTTATGAAACCATTGTGCCACCAATTTTTCTCTTTTCCTGGTCTATGCTCTTTGGAGACCAGACTGCCAGGAGCACTTCTGCAAACATCTCTCTTCTTACCTAGTCAACATACAGTCAATTAAAAATATATTAATAGCCACAATCCTCAGATGTGCTCATTTACATAAAAAGAGAGCCAAATGGCACCTAGTCTTCTGTGCCACCTTTTTTTGAACAGATACAAAATGCCTGAAGGGCACTGTAAAGATTTGGTTCTTTCCTCCTATACAGTGGTGCCTGCACTGATGCTGTTTCTAGTACATGTTAGTTTGTTCCCATTCTTCTTAATTACAAGTGGGACTTCAAATRAAACAAATTAAATTCTGATGAGGTGTGCAACTCTTAGCAAAACTAATACCCTGCTCACAAATGTCATGCAATTTATGAGCAGTGTCCTCCGGGTAACAACCAAGACAAAATGCAGAGCTACAGATGCCCAAGAAGTTAAAGCATATTGGCCTAAATTTGGTTGTGAGACTGGTTTGTTTATTTATTTTTTTTTTATTCTGTGCTGTTTTAATAACTGGGACTAATCACTGGTCTTTGTATGAACAAGGGGAGAAAGGCAGGATTATCAGGGTCATCTTCATGAAGACAAAAATATATAGGTAAACTCCATCAAATGTAATCTGTCCCCAGAAATCATTGCTTTATGAACTTCTACACTAATCTCATTTTTTATCAGCCATTTACTTGCGTTCCTGGTGATGGGGACATGACAGCACCTGATMATTCTGCCAGAAATAAGTGTCACCCACAGCACAAAGTGTGCAGGAAAGCCATCAGCTGCACTCAATTGTCTTGTTGATCAACTCTGGGCAAGGTTAAAGCACTGAAGCCCCAAACAGATGYACCTGACCCCAAGAGCTTCATCCCTGTAGCCCATGCCCCAGGCTGGGGGTGTCTGCCTCGGCTGCTCAGGTCAAGGCAGATCTTTAATATGACTCGGGATTGAACWGGGCCATGTCAATATTTAATTTGCCCTCAAAGGAAGCCCCTTTGCCTACTCCATCCTGGCTCCAGAGTGCAGCCAGGACACAGATCTGAGCAGGCTGGAGCTGCTCTGAGCAAACACCCAAAGGCCAGGCCAGGCAAGCCCCATGTCCTCAGCCATTTGCTCAGCCTTTGCTGCAGGAACAGTGGAGCTCCATGTGCCCTGTGTGTGGGCAGCAAATCCTGCATGGGCGTACAAGGATCTTTTCTATGCAGAGAAATATTTCTGGTTTTTAGGCTGGGGGTCAGAGTCTCTTAGCAAGGGAACATTTTTCAATTAGAAAGCTCTTTTTGCTGTGGTGTTYCCATTCCAGCCATTGTCTCATCATGCATTTCCCTCTCTCCAGCCCTGTTTCAGACAATTCTCCTCTTCCASCCTCTCTTGGTTATGGTTTGATATTTTGTTTAATTTCAGAAGTTTCTGTTTCTTTGAAGATTTTCGGTTGGGTTTTTCTTTCGAGGGTGGGAGGGAAAGGAGGAGGCAAGTTCAGTTTATAAGCTCCTGATCTTGTTATCCAAACCATTTCCCCTGTCCCGTTTTCAGTTGTTACAGTCATATACAGCTGCCCTCTGCAAATTAATATTACCACTGCTATGCTTCAGTGCTTTGTATTTCCAGCCCCTTTAAACCTCTTACTTTAGAACAGTGTTGTGCAATAACATATTGAATAAATGAGTAACCACTTCATACTGCTCTTGTATTTATGAATAACCAGAAAAATTTCTCTTTTTTTGACAGTGAATGAGAAATTAGATGTACTTTAAAGGCTCCTAAAGAGTATTTTCAGTTGCTACCAGATGAAATCAAAGAGACAAAATTACTTTTTCCCACTTAAATATTTCATTGATCTTTCTTAGAACACCATCCTCCCTCCTCTCTCTCTGAGGCGTGCATGATGATTCCCTGGCTATACCATAAGGCAATCTTTATAGATCTAGACCTGATCTGAAGAATGACCCAAGGTAATGTTAAATGCATTTTAATGCACAAATTCTACCTGYATAGACTAGTGCCCAGGAACTTCATAACAGAAGAACTAAATTCAATTGTGTGTCTGACAGGCCTGTCTACCAGAGCTGTGTGTGCAGTGCTAAATTACACCCATATTCTGGCTGCCCGTGGCTTCACACACCCCATGCACGTTAATTGTTGCAACCAGAAACAAAATTGAGAAAGGCATGTGGGACTGTGCGTGAAAGGGGGCACAGTTATTGAAATTCATGTATTGCTCTGCTTGATTCCCCAAGCTGCACATGGGAACGCTCAGCCATAGGCAGTTGTATCACAGTCTGGGGGAGAGGAGGAACTGGGGCAGAACTGTTCCACTCTGTGGTTTCACTGCTGGTCACAGCTTTTCACACATGCAAGGCATAAACCAAGAACTTGGCCTGTTGGCTTTCAGTGCCTGCAAACACAGAATAAAATTCACCTTGAGCTGCTGTGGCAATTGTGGGCCAATTGATGTGCAGTTAATCAAACCCCAGCTATTTTCTAAAGGTAAAAAGCAATGCCTTACAAGTTCTCGTCTCATAAAAGCAAAATAAGCTTATGCATTCCTTCAAACTGTGTTGCCCAGATGTGCCAACAACCTGCCCAGCATTTTAGTGACAAACTTCTTTAGTCTCTCCAACACAGAGCAAAACACATGCATTTTCAAATGAAAAGAAACAAACTTCCTACAGCTCAGAAAGACCACACACAAGTAAAGCAGCACCCATGTAAGCCAGCATGTGTGCTTTGGCTCTCACCAAAGCCTTGCACAGCCCTTTGCTKGTGCTGCTGCCTTAGAAACACCGGTTATTTCAGCAGGAAACTCTGCACAGGGGCCATCCCTACATCAGAGTGGACTTGAAAAGAAAGATTCTTTGATTTCAAAAGCCCATTTCTTAATTCTTAGCAACTGGTGTAAATCAGGAGCTCTGTTCCAGTTGCTCCAGTGTAAAACCACTTTAGAGAGCAGATCCAAGTCTAGTCTTTCAACTTGCAGAAGCACCTGGACTCTGTCCAGGCTGGACTGGTTGGCTTTTTGCAGTTTGGAGCTGAAACAAGGAGAAAGCTGCATTTCACACAGTTCCACTGCTCATCTCTGAACCAGACAGAATACAGCCCTCAGGGAGGGTTACAAGTACACTTTYTTTTCTGCTTAGATTGAGTTTTGCAAGTGCAGATAAGTTTTTAATGTTTTAAAATACATTTTGAATTACAATTGTAATTAAGCAAGGAGATTTTTTTCACCATAATCACATGAAATGGCCCAAGTAATTTAGTGTTCTAATTTTTATATTCATTGAGCAAATATTAGACTGTCCAGTTACATTATTGAACAATAGATAACAACCCTAGGTCATTCAGTATGTTCTTTTCAAGAAGATATATAACAACAAAGATTTTAAAAAGTATTCTTCTAAAATTACAGTGATTTTGATCTAATTTTTCTTCTGGCTTCGAATTGTAATTCTAACAGGAGACTAAACCAAATTATTTCTCAACATTTTCAATCCACTGCTTGCAGGGCACTGCAACCCTGAGCTGAGACATCCAGATATCTTCAAAGTAGTCACTTAATATGTTTCTATTTATGTCAGACCCCTATGAACCCATTAGTCCCAGACTAGAGGCATGGTGCAAGATTATGCATGAATGTCATCTGCTAATTGAAAAAAATGAAGGTAATTAAATAGATATTTGTTCACCACACATTAAGGAAAAAACATCATTCTGCCACTCCTATTTCAGATTCCATTTCACAAGCAGTCCTTCCTAACATCTACTTTCTGATAAATCATGTTTTTRAGGATCCCAAAACCCCACATTTTCCACAAATATGTTTCCTTGAGCACTCTGTATCAGTACTGTGTTCATATTTTACTGGATCCTATCATAACACATTCTTTAGGAAAGCAGCTGCTTTTCTGTCTTTGGTGTCTCAAAAAAAAATTAAAATGAGACTTAACACTTTTAATTAGATGTTTAATTCATGCTTTTGTGAGCTATTTCCTTCCAATCTGAATTTTGTCACACAACTATAACAGTCTTTCCACTGCCAAAAATTTTTTTAAATGCTAACTCAGTGTCTTAAAGAATGTGTATTGCACAATTTGGTAAAGAATTTGAAAGTGAAAGTCTCATTTGTGAGTAAAGTAGGAACGCCTAGTAACTGGCACAAGCTGTGGCTGTAAAAATATGCAATGTTCAGAACAAAAAGCCCTCCAAAACCAAAGGAACAGTTTAAACACATTTCATAGGGCATACAGTAAATACTAAGTTTAAGGGACTAGTTGAAAGGGCAAATTGAGGAGAACATGGCTCTCACTGATGARATACAGGTATATTACTACTTTTGTGGTTTTACTTTTAAAGAAGCAAATGCAGAAATACTCCTCAAAAACCAAATGAAATGTGAGTCAGCTGTTTGAAGAAGGTGGCAAACAGGAGGCCAGCTCTCAGAAGGAGCTTCATCTTTCCACCCTCCCTGGCACTCAGCACATTCACAGCACTGCTTTCCAAATCCTTCAGGAGCAGCTGAGTGTCATTCAGCCAAATGATGATCCCATTAAGAAAGCAGCACATTCCATGCCTTTTTCTCTGCTGTCAGTTAGAGTTTCACATCCCAGGGTGAGGGTGAGCAGGATTTGGCCTGGCCTCAGGACAGGATAATGGATTATCATTGTGAGTAATAACAGCTCATGTTCTGCAGGCCAAGAGTCCTCGTTTTGCTACACCTGGTGCTCATTGCCCAAAATGAACAGCCCTGTTGAATGCACCTGGTAATGCCCTCCCTCCCCTGGCAGCCCTGCTCACACCTTTCTGAGCTTGTTGAACCTACACAGCCCCACTGTGCAGATCTGAGTCTCCCCAAACTGCAGACTTCAGCTGGGCTCAACAGCAAACCCCATGGCTTGCCAAGACACAAGCCCTGGACAGCTTCTGTTCCACAATGGAGACAGAATTTTGAGGACTTTCCCRAGACATTTAAGGTTGTTTGAAGGTGCTGATTGTGACCAGACACGACCACTTCTTCAGAAAAAGTATTTCTACATATGTGCTCATATAAGCAGATTAAATAACCCTTGGGTAGGATGKCTGAAAAGTTTTGCACACTATTTAAAAGTGACATTAACACCCAAAATCCAGGGAGGCTAAGAAAAGGACAGTTCTGCCAACAACACATGCAGTATCACTAAGGGAAAGTATGAGAAATGTGACAGTGCAGTCTGGACAGCCTGAGAACACCCAGGTTCATACTTTGTGTGATCCCTTCCTCTCCTGGAAGCAAGGTAAGGTCATTGCCTGAGTGGCCATGTYTGCATTGCTTCAGGTAACACCACAGGTCACAATTTGAAAACACCCACAAAAACCTATATCACAATCAAACCCTTACATAACCAGATTCCTCAYTTCACTCCAGGTAACAGTGCAAACACCTGCTGCATCAATAATTTATTTACTTATGTATTTACTTCAGTCAGGCTCTTGGCAAAAGCAAAGCCAAAACCTCAGCAGGCAGTGGGGGAGATGCTGCAGAGCCCCCAGCAGTGTCASACACACACAGAGGTTGGCAATCAACCCCTCACTGCAGCTGGGGGCTGCAGGCTTGGGAGGGCACATMGTGCACACTCACAAACATCTTTAAATTTGGCTTTCTCATCTGGGTGGCTGAGTTCAGAGAACCACTCCAGACACCTCTCAAAGTGTTTTCTCAACTGGGAGCCTAGTTAAGTCACTTCAGGGGGAATTGAAATCAAAGATGGTTTTCTGCATCCAGCTGAAATGGATTGTTTAGTGATTACAGAAATACAACCCTTCAAGAGGGCTCGGGGCTCTGTGGAGAGGTAGAAAGGCTGGGAGCGGTCTGCATGAAAGAGAGTAAATAGTTTTGTGGGGAGAAAGGCATTTTTCTYTTTCAGCACAGCTCCTAATGAAATAGCAAGAGTGGCTTACAAGGAAAACATGCAAACATTAGAGTACTGTGAATTATGCAGTTTGGTAAGAGATAAAACAATAATCAGCTCACCATCAAGACCAAATCCCCAAGCTGCTTGTAGGATCATGAKCAGAGTGGTGTTGAGCCATCCCCTTTGGCTCCAGGAACACAGCATTCCCAAGGTGCAGAGTGTCCCCACACCAGCCCAGGCAGGACACATCCTCAATAACCCCCACCTCTCCCCCTGCTGCCTTTATCTGCTCGGGAAGCCCCTCCCTCCCTCCCCTCTCACACCTGGGAGAGGTTTGAGGCTCTCAGGAGGTTCTGGGATGGTTCAGGGCCAGCTGGGTTCAATCTGTGGGTGCAGGGAGGTGTCATTATCTCCAGGAGCCCTCCCCTGCTGCTGTATTTAAGGAGCTGTTGCAGCAGTTCTAGACTGATAGCCTCGTATCAGACTGAATGCCTGATAACCTCGTTGTCACCTCCCCAGGTGGCTGTAGTAAAAGTGGTGCAATTTTCTTTAGAAGGGCAGGAACCTGCGAAATAATTAAATATGTCAAGTCAGTCCAGCGTGTGGAGACCCCAGGGTAATTTGCTTCCTTTTATAAACCTGAACTTGATTTGCTTAATTTCTTTCTAGATGAACCTGAACACTGGCTTTCAATTCTCATGGCCTCTTATTTATTATTTTTTAGACAGTTCATCTCTCCAGACACAAATCAWAATTACCAGAGACTGGAGGGAAAGAGCCCAAATTCAAATGAATACGTACATACATATGTGTGTGTGCACGTGTACATTAAACTGCTGCCTGTCAAAGCTGGAGGGAAGCTTTTAAATAAAGTCATGGAGAATGTCAAGCAATGTGAAGCAACCTAGTTAAACACTGAAAAATCTGTCCTCCCTTTTGTTTGGCTCCTGATTTATGTCAAGCTGGAATAAATGATAATAACACAAGGCTATTAGATTTTTTTTTATGATATAAATATGAAGTGTATGCAGTTAGTAACCTTCAGACTCTAAAACACAGATGGAAGTACATCCATGAGTTCCAAACCACCTCATTTAAAACTTATGCAAAGCACACCAAAAAGGGAAAGCATGAGAAAAAGACTCAAGTGTCAGTACTCTCCCTGAAGCACAAATTTTCTCTGTGAGCCATATTAGCACACAACTGTTTGAAGGCTGGGACTGGCTGGTACAAAAAAATGTCAAGCTCCTKCTTAATTTTCATCAGATCTCAAGCAAAACCTTCTGCAAATGGATCAGTTTTACAGTTGTGAAAAGGTGTATCAAAATATCCAAGCCAATGAAGTAATGTTGATGCTATTTCAAGAACAAGTGGAAAGTGTAATTTAAAGACTTAAGGCCAGSAAAGAACAGAACATTTGAATATTATCTGCTACAGGTGACTAAAGATCTAATTGCTGTTAGTAAAAGCAAACCCTTGGTGTCAGAAAGAGTGCTTACTTCAGTGGTTGTAGATTAAAACACTCTAGTTAGTTATTTTATATTCAGGGAAAAAATTAGCCCATAAATCCTTTTATATTTTCAGTGAAGAAATTTTTGGAATTGCAATAAATTTCTCATTACATATAATMCACTACTGTCTGATTTTTTAAATTTTATTTTTACCTTAAAATTATGTCTAAATGGGACAGTCCAATTATGTCTGATTTAATGTTCTAATGTARTCCTGGGTGATTACAAGAAAGGTCTCGGGTTATTTAACAAGTGACTCTTTGGATTTATTACAAAAATGATATTGGAAGTATAGGACCTGTGGGGAGCCAATTAAACTTTCTGATCATCATCTGCTTGGCAGTGTCCTCCTGCCACCAATGTGCCCCCTTGCCTRGAGAAATAACCACCTTGCTGTGCAGTGGCTGGGAAAGTGGAATTTGTTTGGGGCTGTATCCTTTCAGAAAGCACAAGAGGACTGAAGACAGATTTCAGTTGTTCCCATCACTGACCCTGTCAAAATGATCACCCCATGGAAATAGTCAGACCTCTGTGCTGGGGTATCCAGAGAACCAGTGCCAAGGAGAGAATGGGCCTGAGTGAATATGTAAGTGAATAAATGTTAAAAGCCAAAGAAGTGAAGCACCTGAACCAGGTTTACTCCCTTTTGTACACAAAACTGATGTGAAAGATGAAATTATGCCCCATCCATTCCAACTGTTTTGGATTCCATGTGAGAATCCATTTAAGGYAGGGCAGAATGCAACTTGGAAAGTCATCGCGGCTGGAAAGGGTGTGTGAAGAAGGTTGACCCTGTCTGGGCTCAGTAGAGAGCTACTAAAACTGGCATCTAAAAAAAGAGAAATTTTAATTGCAAATGAAGAATATTTGTTCAGTGGTAGACATGGAACTGTGTGATGACTGTTACAGAATCATTTCCAGGAGCAAAACTTGCAGTTGAAAATGGATTTATAAGAAATTTTATAGCTCTATTTCTCATCATGAGATATTGATTTTACAGCTTTAAATGAGTTAAAATAAAGGGGGAAAWATCCTGAACTTTATGCTAGTGACCAATGTGATGTCTGCTGTAGAAGCCTTTTGCTCATACAGGCAAGAGTGCTCAGTCCTGGCATGGCAGTCTTCATGTGGCCATGCCACACAAGGAAATTTTCATGTCACCCCAGTCAGGATGCTTGCAGAGGTAAAATAGAATAGGCTTCCTAGAAGAAGTGCATTTTTAGCAGAATAATTCTGTTTATATAGCAGCTTTCACTGGTGCAATTATGATGACTAGATATTACACTCCTCTCTCTGCACCTGAGAGGATTCACTCCTGTGCCAACACAACCTACAGACCAGGCCAGAAGCAAAAGTTGAGTTAATTAGAATACAGATGAGCACTTTATGACTTGCCTCTGTTTTGCCACTYTTATTACACAAGCAAAATGAAAGTCATCTCATTATGCTAAAACTGTACCAGCACTCAGCTTCCTGCTACTGGTTTCTAGCTGGAAACCAGCTACATTGATGGATGCAGTGAAGAATAGACAGGTACAGACAAGGAGAGATCCAGGGAGTGCCCAATCATCACAGGAAACATTATAATCTTTTGATCTCYTGCTGTATCCAAATCACTTAAACATTGCAACCGAGAGCAACAATATCACATGAACACTCTCACTCTGCCCTGGTGTGCCTTGCAACCATTTCTRTGTTCCCTGTCAGCCCCCACAAGTCCTGTGCCCATGTTATTTCTTTATTACTTGTTTGTTTTTCCTCTCCTTCACTGCAGCCCAGCTCTGGCCGTACCAGGTATAAAGCAGAGCACACAATACACTTTTTCAAGGCATTGAAGCACGAACTATTTTTCACTTTGGATTCCCTCTACCCTGTTTTGCTCCATAACTTTTCCCAGTGCAGTGATCAACCCGTCCTCCAATCAGCTTTACAGCCTGACCAACAATACTGCTCCATAGATCAGCGCAGCTTGCTGCAGGATCATGATGGTTTTATGCCTCCAGCCTGCCACTTCCCACTGCCCCTAACTACCCTGCGAGTGGAAATCCCAAGGTTGTTTGTAAGCTGGTGTGTGTAATACAGCCAGCAGCCTGGCCTGGGTTGTAAATTTGATGTATTTCGTACTTAAGTAGGACTGTCAACTGTTAAATCCATTCCTTGCTAAAAATAAAAGCTACATAATAAGCCTGATACTGTAGATCACTTTAAACCAGATACTGTAATCCCCACTTGAGACAGATACATGACCTATTAAATTAAACATAGATTCCCTGAAATTACATGCAGAACCTCTCTCAGATCAGACCAACTCCATTACTTTGCCCTGTAAATAGAAATATTGAACTTGTGTATATATTCAGACATGATGTATATAGTCACTTATCAGCTTTTGTATATGCATGCTGCATTAGCAGAGGTGTGCCTTGAAACAAAAACAGCATTGACAACATTTTCAAAGCAAAATACCTGATACYATCTTTCTAAATATGTGCTTAATTTTGTTAACAAAATAGGTYTTTATTTTCTGAACAGGTGACATCAGTGGCAGCTGAGGAAAAATAAAACATCTATTTTTAGGTGCTGATAAATTATTTTGGAGACTGACATTTGAAAACAGATTTTAACTACTGGAGAAGAAACAAAAGGAGAGCTGAAAACCTTGGGAATGCCCTTATGTTTGAATAATTCCACTGAGATTTTTTTATACCTTTTTTTTTTTCCAGGGAAAATACATACTTCTGTAGTTTTTGCAGCTCTATAAACTCTGCTGTTGTAGGTGTATTTTACAACTTTCTAGCTGTCTTCACTCTGATACTGAAGGGTAGCTTTGGTGACCCATGTGACAGAAATGTTGAGAAGAGCACCAGGAAAGAACAAAGCCCTGTGACCTGGTTTGGAGAGAGGTTCTGATCACACCAAGACTTCAGCCTCCCATTGTTCCCAGGATGGACAGAAGAATCAATGCTGTCTTCACGTGGATTGCTGCAGAAGGGGGAAAAAAAAAACACCAAAAAACAAAACCAAAACAGGTTATGCATATTTTATGGCTGTGTGGCACCTACTTAGTGTGCTTTAGCACTTATGGTGCATGGGCTGGACACTGCATTATATCATTATGTGCAGGGTTAAACCAGATTACTGCTGAGTACCCACACCCAGCGTTTCACAGCTGCTCTCTTGCTTTGGCACACTATCAGGGCTTTCTTCCAACATAGCTCAGCAAAACTGCTACCTCCGTGTCTTGCAGCAACTCTCATTTATTTATTCAGATTTATCACCACACCTATCAAGCTCTTTGCTTTTACATGTTTTCTTTCTCTTTTTTTTTCCTTCTCAGACTTCACTGCCTCAGCTGTTTTTCTGAGGACTCGCTAAAAAACCGGGACCTTTCCTACACTTTTGGAGTGCTGGAGCAACTCTGCTATTTCCATATAAAGCTCCAAATTTGGAATGTCAAATGGAATCAAAGGCATCTGAAACACAACCAGCCAGCTGACCAAACAAATGAATAAGCAAAAAACCAAGCAGGTTATGTGAGGCCACCATCCAGGTGGATAAAAAAAAAACAACACTGGTGCTTCTAGAATGAGGATAAATCAAGATGCTGCAGTCTGTAGCAGTATTAGAGGGGTAGTATTTTCCCACACAGTGAAATGAAGTTCTCTTGGGCAATTCCTGCAGTGGATGAGTCACTGTCTGTCTTGGCTGGTTTATTCAGAATTATTTCTGTTCAGCAAGAGTGGAGGAGAAATCTTATTCTCCCCTGTCTGTGAGCCCCCAGGTTTGCCAGTCCTGTGCTGATGCAGTTCAGCATTTCATCCCACAGCCCCACTCAAGCTCCAGTCTGGTGTCTCCATGAGTCTGTAGTTTCCCAAGCAGCCTATCCATGTTGGAAGCAAGGAAACTGAATGTAATTTAGGTTTTTTTTTTTTTTTTTTGCAGAAGCTCTGCTCCTGAGCACCGAGGCTGTTGAGGCAGGAGCAGCAGTTCTGTGAATGGGGAATGGCAGCTGACGAGTGACGCCTTTCTCAGAGGTCACAGCTTGGGAGAGGAGCTGTGACTGGGAGGAGCTGCAGCCATTCTTCTCTGAGCAAGTGTGAAGCCAGCCTAWGTATTGGTGAAGCCACTCCAGGGATATGCTTCAGCAGAAAGACATGACAAGCTGTGAATTACAGTGCATTAATTCAAGCCTAACATATTGTCAAGTATGGGGCCAAAGGGCTAAGAGCCATCCATACAACTAGGTGTGAATTAATTCACACTGGTTCACACACTGAAGTGTCTTATTGTGATAATAGATTTAATACTCCGAAAATGTTATTTTAAAATATCTATATATTATTAATTAARGTGTAAGACTTATGCCTCCTGAACACTGAATTATATCTCAATGAAACCATTGCTCAAAATTCTTATTAACCCAGAAGGTCACTCAATTTCTCCTGCCCATTTCATAATAATAAATAGTATAAACTGTTCAGACCATTCCATCTCTTTGTTACAGGAACTATCGCCATCAAAAGGGAAATCCCTCTTCCTGTATGTAAAATTAATGCTCAACTATGTGGTTGGATAAATGTTTCCTGCATGTAGATGTTCAGCCATATGCTGCTGGATTTCTCTTTGATAACTAAGTGCTGGTTACCACTGAGTGATTATGTGCAAAACCTGCACCAGGAGGAAAGGTGCCTGTACACAAATGCTAATCAATGAACTTTTCTACCCATCAATTCGTATTTCCAAAGTGCTTGCATTGAAGTGAAAGTCATCATGGTTATGCCAATTAGTAAGAAAAATACACTGGGCTTTTGTCTCTTGCCAGTGGAGGTCAAAGTACTCTAATTTTAAGAGGATGTCATCCAGAGAGGAGCTGAAAAACAGATTGGGTGGAGCCCAGCCCTGAGGAAAGTTTATTAAAGCTGATGGGAATGGCCCAGAGTAGGTCAAACTCATTCACTTCTATCAGGAATGAGTTTGGTCCCCAGGGAACAGTTAAATATTAAATCCATTTCTGGTTTTTGTGTTGTGTTGTTTTGTTTTGTTTTTAACTGAGCCTTGGCTTCTGAGCTGTTTATAAGAGAAAATGATATAGTAAATTATGTAAGATAAATGATACAGTCTGGCAGTGTGAGAAATCTACTATTCGTAACTAATTCTAATTTTTTAAGCTACTGTATGTCATAGCTAAAGCAGCGCATGCTATCACTGAGCTGTCTGCGAGATTTACTACTTGTGTTAGTGTTTCATCTGTGGTTTGTTTAAGCTGTTTGGGGGGCTTTGAGTCTGTGGTGCTGTGCTGAGGCTGTGAGCTGCATGTAAAAGGCTGAAAATGYCCTTCTGCGTTGGGCTGGGTGAGCGAGGAGATCTGCTGGGGAGGCAAACGGGAGCGAATGACCAACAGCCAGTGAAATGCTTCTGTATCAGAGAGCTCTGCCAGGGTGTGACACTGGCAGACCTTGGCMAGAGTGAGGACAAGCTTTTGTGGGCCCGAAGGGAGTGAAGGCAGCCGGACCTGAGGCTCAGGACAAAAACAGCCACGAGAACACGCGCCCTCCGCACCCTGCCTAAGCAGACCTGTCTCCTCCTAAGACAGAAGGCTTCCCACTAAAGTTTTTTACATTTTATTGATCTTTGTCTTTTATCTTGCTCTGCAGCAAACCTTTCCAACAGCACAAACATTTTATTAGACAGTTACACCGTGGTGGCTGCTGCCTGTTCCTTCCAGACCTCACCTTCTCCGTGCCACGCTGGTTTTGCCTTACAAAGCAAGTTAATAAATTATATAGCGAYGAGCTTTGATTGCTTCATGTCCAAAGCCTCCCAGAGGCTGTGTTACCCAAGATATTAGCAGAGAGAGCTGCTCTGACCTCATTTAGTGGGCAGGCAGGAGCAGTGGCGAGKTGCAGCCCCCGGAGCATAGTGAAACCATTGTCTCCTTCCAGGACGAGCCACAGAGGCTGAACCGCAGGAGCACAACCTTGGATGTCTGTTGGCATTGCAGGCTGTGCTCCACAGTGAAAGGAGACTGTATCTGAGCATCTGGGAGAAAAATCTGTGACAGGTTTATTTGATATTTTTACTGGAGCCCATACAATTACTGGAATACCTGGATTTATTTGAATGGAAGTATTATAGAAATATTCTCTCCAGTGGTTTCCTGCACGGAGAGGAAATTTCATTTTGCAGCCAAAATTTTGTCAGAGGGTCACAACCTCTTCCTCAACGCTGAAAAACTGTTGGAAATCACCCTGTAATAAAATGAAAGCCTTCCAAAGAGATTAACCCCCCTCAGCCTRTGATGGAGGGTCCCTCCACACTGATGCTGCCTGAGGCTGGTGCAGCATGTTGGGCACTTTCTCATTGAAAAAGGCCCTGAGAAAGGCAGCATCYTCACCAGGACCTGCTCTGGGGCTTGATGCAGGGCAAGACAGGCACAAAAGATAAATACCAACATGATTTGAATGTTAAGCCTGTTTCTGAAGGCAGCAAACTCCTGGTAAGAGAATATTGCTCTAATTCCTGTGCTGGYAGGCTGCAGCTTCAGAGAAAGAGCATCCCAGCTGCAGGTGAGGAAAGCACAGTCAGGGTTTGTTTTCTCACMGAATTACTTCTGGTTGTTCTCTTCTGAGTGAAACCTTTTAAACATGCAAAACATGTGGCTAAAAGGGGAATTCAGAAGTACTGGTCTGCAAGCTTTGAAGTGAAACTGAAAGTTTGGGTTTGGAAATCTCAGTGATCTGATACAGCCTTTCTCTGGCCCCCTTTCCTTTCCATGGAAGCAGCTGCTGTGGCCATCTCTGTGCTAGTGTGAATGAAATCCACAGGCTAGGGACAGACCCAGCCTGTCCCCCCTCTTTTTTTTTTTTTGTATTTCCCAGCATCTGAATTGCCAGATGAGATCAGAGCTAGAATCCACCTAGTCCGGTTTCCTGTCTCTGATAGCAGCCAGAAGCTGATCCCTTGGAATAAGACATAAGAAATCTGAGTTYTGACGAAAAGAGAATAATTTAGCTCCCCTCCATGGGTTCATCTTAATCTCTAGGAGTGGGAAAGTGTTTGAAACTTTGAGGTATGAGCTTTAACAACCTTTCTACGACTCTCTTAGCATCAATTATCATAACTCTGGCACCTCTAAAAACTTGTTGTAACATTTGGCACTGTGTCGAGAGTAAGGCATGTTGAAAGAAGAGAACGGGGCTTCTAAAAACGCTGAGGCACTGCTGGGATTATTGACTCAAGGACCTCAGTGAGGGAACATAACACAGGGTCATGTTTCCCAGTAATAACATGGGTGGTTGACTTCCCAGCATAAGGAAAAACTGGAAAAAATTGAAACTCATGTTGTTTTGGATAGAGCCCAAGAAGTTAGTGGAGATTTACAATTAGATCATGCAGAAACCGTGGGCTGATTTGGTTTCATTTTTTCAAACAGATGTTGGAGAGGTCACACAAGAGGTGGTGTGGAGGGTGCTATATTAGTAACTAAAATAAGTGTAGCTAATTCCAATTTAATACTGTATTTTATGCGTTACAATCACTTTCCTGAGTGTAAATACCGAGCATATTAATTATTGCACGGCAATTTTCTAGCCCTATAATTAAGTCGTTTTCCCTCAAAAGAACCTCCAGAGCCACGGTGCAGATTTTCAGCAGGCATTGCTCCCATTGCTGCTGCTACTGGAAGAAATGTAATCTGTCCCATTGTCACTGATGAGCCCTTCTGACTGAAAGGGACAGTGACATCCACATCAGATCATCTGGAATGGGCCAGGATTTCCTTGCATAGCAGTGTGGAGTGCAGAGCAGCCCTGTGGGGMCAGGGATAGCAGTTCCTTTCCATCTGTAATTCCTGTCATTCCTGGGYGCTCTCTGTGAGCTGTCACGTAGCRCARGCATTTGTGGAGGATGCAYGAATTACCAAAACTGACCACAGCAAGACAAATACAAGCTGTTCTGGGACTATTGGTCARTGTGGGTTTGTASTAAATAGAATTTAATTTTCTTCTGTGACACTGGAGACTGTCTTGGGCTGGGGATGTCACGTGCAATGGTATCTGTTAGGTTTTCTCGGATTGTTCATCTTMTTTGCTGTCTCAGATGGTCATTTTTGCTTTCCTGTGCTTGGGTACTGATGCTGCCAGTCTGGCTTTACCCAATCATCCTTAAGGACAATTATTTTGTGTGGTTATATCCTTAATTATATCATACAGTACCCAGGAAGCAAGCATGYTATTTTCTCTGCTGTCCACGATAAACAAAAACCCATATCACCACTAGCACTAAGCACTGCAGTCAGAAATCATATTACTTTGGAAACAATCTCATTTTCTTTTTCCTAAAAAAACCCACACAGAGCAAAACCGAGGCACGGTTCTGATGTTTTCYAGTGTTTATTCTCCAAATAGTGGAGGACACAGGGAGCCCTAACAAGCAAAAACTCAGCTGGACAAGCAGCCCCTCACAGAGCTCTGTCTGAATTCCCGGGATGTTCTGCACGCAGAGCACAGATCAAGTACATCCCACTGCGGCTGACCCTCTCTTTTTGCACAGGCACCTACCAAGAATATATCACCCCGTGCTTTTGGCAAAGCACAAATAAGCTTCCAGAAGTTTTGCAGTGGTTTCAATGTCCTCTCTRAAAATAGAGCTCCATCTCTTGCTGAGTGGGGCACAGGAAGCCATCAGCACCTGAGAGCTGCCCAGTGTGCTGACGTGGTTTTCCTTCCATACTCTGCACTCAAGATTAGCCAACCCTTTCATCCCTCCATTAATCACCTCTGGTATTTAGAAGATAGTAACCACAAAATGAGCAGCCTGGTGACTCTTGCAGCAGTTTGGCATTTCATTAGTTCCTAGCAAGGCTGGTCATTTGTGTTTCCAAAGCCAAGGACTGGGGGGCTCCTGACAMATCCTTCCTGTGCCCACTGTCTGGWAGTGACTGAGGGYTGCTGCTCCATCAGCTGAGCTGAACTTTTATAAACTTCAGTGGGAGCTGAATGTACTCACAGCCTGGAGACTGGGACTCACAACATCTGAGCTAACCTTTAGACACCTCTGCACTCTGCTCTGGTGTGTATTTAGTGAAGTGAAATGAAGAGTATAGAATAATCAATCCTTCTATACTGTGACGGGTCAATTGCTTATTTTAGAACTGTCTTGGCTGGTTGATTATTTAATTTCCTTGAAAGCAAGAAAAATAATCATTGTGAAAGTTACTAATGTACTCCAGGTGAAATGCAACTAAACCATTCATTCCAATATTCACATTAGCCAAAATATGCTTGCAGTTTTATATGTTGACCCTTTGCTCCTTCCATGTCGCAAAATAATTATAAAAATGATTAAATGATTTTAAACTATTGAATTCTAATTTTTTTAAATGATTGACTTGACATTTCAATTCATTAGCTTTCAACCTGAATTGAAATTTGTTCCACAGTTCTTTACTTAATTTGTTCAGTTCCAACTTTTCTGTTTACATGATTGTCACTAAATGAAGAAATCATTAACCAATGCTTTAATTGAATGTCATGCTTTTTATGCAGTGCACTACAATAAGACTGTCTATATTCATTATAAAACAATCAAAACATAGAATTTGACTTTTCTACTCTTTTCCTTCCAAATTTCAATACAATTTGAGATTTTTATAAAGCTTTTTTTGTAAAAGCACAGGTTCATGTGCACTTAAATAATGTTGATGGAATCATAAAGAGAAGCTGTAATTATACTGTCAAATTTATTTTACTCCTTCTGTGCATTTCTAGCAATATTTAGAGCTGCTCTATGTTTCTACTACCAGATAAACCTGATTTGATTGCAAACTGCGTAAATTAAATRATCAGTTACTCTCTACATGCTGTGTCCTTTCACAGTTTCTGAGCTCACTTTTACTGTGGTATAAGAACCCCAATTGTCCTTTGGTGCCGCTCTCGGGGATGATTTGGGGTGAGCTCGTTCAGGTCCCAAAATCTAAACCTTGCACACAGGGGGAATGTGATGTGTTGAGGGGGATGTGATGTGCACTGGATCTCCACTGGGAGAGCTCTGAGCAGCCAGCAGTGCCTCAGTGCTCCCAGAGGTGAATGCATTTGTGTCTCTCCATCCCTGAGCCTCCCTGGGGTGCACAAAGCCTCTGTCTGTCTCCCTTGCAGGGAACTTTCCATCCCATGCCAGTGTTCTGGGGAAGGCTGAAGGAAGTCCAGCAGATCAAGTTTTCTGCCATTTGRGCAGAGCAGTGGGCAGGATGAGCACTGAGGGTCACCTCTAGACCTCTGCTGATGAGAAATAAAAAACACCCATGGCAGGGGTGAGCATAGCTCCCTGAGCGTGTTACTGGACTGATCACTGGTGGAACAGAGACCCAAGCTCTGCTCTGCACTGTTTTGGGATTTTTAAGCCCTGGCCCTGCATTTCTAGCACAGCTGTGCAGCCATCTAATTGCACACAAACCCGATTTTATTCGATTCTTCTTACACTGAAGTGTTTCCTTTACCTGTGCATTGAGAAAGGCAGGTATTTTTCAGCAATGTTCCTGCAGCACAGTGTACAAAGGCTGAGTTTTCCAAAAACAGGGCTATGGCTGTGGAAAGGATCCAAGCTAATCAAAAGGAAGAAATTTCAATTACATAATCAAACAGTTATATTTTAATTATAATTGTTGCCACAGGGCAGCCCAGGATTACTTTGTGTGAACTTCTGCTTAAATGTTTATTTCTGAAGAAAAACATTATAAGGCATCTRTGGCAATTTGGTTATTATTAAGAAATTAAAAAGAATCTGTAGTTAGCTAAGGGACCAGTACAATTACCTACATCATCTTTCAGAACAGTAAAATGTAATAATAAGGTACAATGAGAAACTGGAGCCTTAGAAATGAATCAGATGGCACTGAAAGAGATTCACTGGCAGGGAAATCAGGGCTTACTGAGCTGTTATTTATTGCAGGGCTAGATTTTTTAAGCTACACTAGTGAAAATAGAACAACAAAAAATATTGCAGCAGAATTAATTGTACAGATTCACTCTTCAAGCCAAAATAGACTATCAGGAAGCAGTCTTAAAATGAAGTCAGGAATACAGAGAGTTTAATTCATCTCCCTAAACCTCCAGGGAAAGCATAGTTTCTCTGATAGAGGGCTGAGCATGACCCAAACCTCCCTCCTCTTTACAATCCACATGCCACCCTCTTCCCTCCACCCCTCTGGATGCTCAGGGAAGCTCTTCTGGAGTCCTCTGACCTCTGCTCCTGCCAGTGCTGTGTCAATATGCTTTGAGGAGCATCCACCTTCCAGTGCTCTGATCCACAAGACACGGATTCTGACTTTTAACAACACCTTGGAGTAAAAGGAAAGCTTTTGGTGAGAGCCAATCCATTGCCATTGCARTCCAAGTGGACAATAACTTGGATATAGAAGGGAAGGGCATTTAACATGGTTTTAGAGTTTTGATGGGGTTTTGTGGTCAGTAGGGAGCAGAGTTCAGGCCCTACTGCCCTCACCYCATTTCCCCACTCGGTGCRGCCACCAGGGGTTCTCAACAGACASCTYGMAGGCTGAGGACCATGGGCACTGACTTTGCAGGATATTTGAAAACCTGCCCTTATTCCATATTCCATCACATCAGTCTGCAAAAAACCCTAGGTCTACATAAATTGTGCATGATGACAGAGATGAAGCTGCAGAAATGCACCCCATGGTTTGCAGAGGATCTTTTTACCCATTTGAAGTGGGATTGTGCTCCACAGATGACAGAGAGCAAAATAACTATGACCAACACCTGAAGAAGTTACATCTTTTCTGAACAAGGTGTGTATTGATTGGGAAAYGAAAACTGCTCTGGAGAATGTAGGAAAAAACAGAGCTTTTATTCAGTAGCAGCATATCTACTTTGTTTTGGACAGAAACAGCAGAATAAACCTCTTGAGAAAGTTTTTGGTTTATATTTAGTGTTGCTCTTTGGAATTAAACTGGATTAGAGAAAAGTTCATTCTTCATTTCTTGACTCAAATTGTCATCACTCCCCACACGCTTTTGCATCAGCAGCACGATTTGGCTGTACTTTGGTCAGACCTTGCTCAACCCCAGTGACTCATCTGGAGAACTGACCCATCCCTGAGAGCCTTTGGGCCTCGGGGAAAGCATTTCATCCCAGTCCTTGGACAGGAACAGAATTTCCCATGCATTGATTCAGACCTTCAGAACAATACTTTTTATCTATACATAGATTTTTTTTTTTCAAAATAATGATACAATGGTGTTGGAAATCATGTCAGTATTTCAGGGTGGCAAAAGAAGCATAGACAAAAACAGTTTTTAAAAGAAATGAAGGCAAAAAAAAAAAAATTGGAAGATTCATTTGGATGCACTATTTACCAGGAATGACACCAAAGGGAATATAATACAGATCCTTAATGTAAAATGGGCTTGCTTTCTGCAGTAAGTAAAAATTAGAAGCCACCCAAAAATGCTCTTACGGCAGGTTGAGGCCAGTCTTTGAACATCTCTTTGCCTTGAGAAAATTTACATTTTGTGTTCAAAAATAATTGCTAGCCTGGATCTTAACATGTCTTGGTCTGTAGGCTAACCTGTGCAAATGCTTCTGCTACTGCTGCTGAAAAAGAAAAAAAAAAATCCAGGAGGGCTCTGGAAAAACTGCAGATGGAGAAGGAGTTTTCTGATGGATTTTAATATCTTACTGACACTCCTCARCCAGTATATCTAACACATCAGTTTCTGAAGTTTACTCACACTGAACATGCTGTTTTGCCTCTTATGCAATTGCTATTAGCTTTACAGCTATTGTTTTTCCTTGAACACAGACACTCAGAAAAGATGTTTCATGTTTGTAACATAATTTAGTTTTGAAAAGTATTTCTTGCCTGAACCACTGCCAAATAGCTGATGGTTTCCCTTTACAGTTTCATTTAACATTGGCTTTATATTACAGAAGGCACATGGAAAAAAAAAATGCATGGAAGTTTTATGGCAAGATTTTGCTCAYCTTCTTCATATACAAGCTTACATTAATCCAGGAGAATCCAGCTTTGGAAATCTACCACATGAAACAACATCATTTAATTACCAGATAATTACTGCCTTCGACAAGAACTTTTTCTGAACAAGATCTGCTCAGCCTGGAGGCCTGAGGGAACAGCACCAAGCAGGTTMAGTTTCCCCAGTTCACACACCAGCCTGTGCCAGGCACAGAGCAACCCTTGGAGTGATTTAAGGAAGAGTCGCTGTTGCCTCATTTCTGCCATCCTACCCTGAGAGCCAGCTYTCAGTCTTTCTGTTCCATCCCTTTTCCCAGTCTTCCTAAATCTCCTCTGTGCACAGAGCCAGGTGCAGGAACCTGGGTTTGARAGGATTTGAAAATGGCCCTAATGCAAATATTGTGTGGTTCCCCTTGTCCTGGTGGCCTTGTGGTGTCACCAAAGCCAGTTCTGCTGTCACTGGCCTAACACTCACACTGTGAATAATGCCACAACATGGGACTACAATGCTGTGCATCTCCTGGGCCTGTAGAACAGCACACAGAGCTTTGCAGATAGTCCATAAATCCATCCTTTTGTGCAAACTGTCTGTAAGATGTGACCTTTCCTCTGGAAATAACGCCTCAAACCGCTCACCCTCCATGCAGGCAGAACAGGCACAGCCAGTTCATTTGCATAACCTCAGCAAAGCTCTCTCTCCCCAGTGTTTGCATCACACCAAACTCCACGTACAGCGTGTTTTTGGGATATAATCAGACCATTGGCAGCACAGGAGCTGTAGGTCTCCATAGGAAGGCTGCATTCTACATTGGCCATGCCCAAATGTATAAATTGTTTTGGCTGGAGGTGTTGTGGTAAATCTGCCCATGGTTTG
The DNA here is from genome assembly GCF_030028575.1 of Malurus melanocephalus. Classification (NCBI taxonomy): domain Eukaryota; kingdom Metazoa; phylum Chordata; class Aves; order Passeriformes; family Maluridae; genus Malurus; species Malurus melanocephalus. The sequence goes on from NW_026623400.1 coordinate 597,086, forward strand.
GTGCAGGGGTGGCCACCAGGACTGTCAGCCCTGTGCAATGTCTCTGACCACAGTCAGGGCACAGATCATTTCAGCACTTAGTGACAGGAATGTCTGATGGACAGATGCTTGACTCCCACTAAAAGCTGCTGCTCTTTTGAATGCCTCAGATTAGGAGCTCTAAACCAATAACTTGGCTAAGATACTTCAGTTACTTTATGCCCATTGAGTAATTTTTAAATTTTATATATTTTAAAGCCCTTGTATCAGATTTACAATTTTGATTTAAGTCACATTAAAAGACATTGAGAAAAGGGACAAGTCACCAGCTCTCTTTTACGTCCCTTGGTTTCACTGACTGTGATSGGAGGAGATCTTTGGTATCCCAGCAGTGCAGTTTTACCACTTCCATTACCATCCCCTCACCACTAAAAGCTGAGTCAGCCTTGATGTTCTGGTGTTAATTGTTGCAGCAGTTGTGTCCCACGAGGCAGAATAAGGCACAACTGGTACATAATTAAAAGAAAAACACCAGGACACTCAAAGGACGTGTTGATACAATAAGAGAGAGCGGGCAAGCGAGCCACATCTGCTCCTGGCATTTGGATTAGCTGATTAGTGATTAATTCATACAACAGGTTTGGAATGGAGTTTGAATAAACAGATAATTGAACAACAGTCCAGCCAAAAGTAAAAGGCACAAATTTATTCTGGTTAACCAGTAGGGATTGGGTTGGAACACATCACAAGGCACCTGATCTTTTCAGTGCTTTCTTTCCAATGTTTCCCATGTCACAGGTTTCAAATAAATCCCTCAAATGGGATGACAAGTTTAATTGCCAGATTTTTTTTTTGCTAACTGAAATCAGAAAACCATAAAACTGGTTCAGATTAATTCAATATTTTGGTTWCCGTCTTTTTCAGTTACTCCATTCTACTTCTAAGTTTAAGCCAATCCCCCARATTTCACAACAGAAAGTCATTAGTAGTTGGGGCATATTTTATGGGAATGTTTTGAGTTTCCAAATTCCACAAAACTGAATTTCTTTCTGAAACATTTAGGATTTGATAGATTGGCGTCTCTCAAGGATGTGAAATGAAATAAAACACTTCCTGTAAATCATCTACCCCMGACAGTCCCCCATAGAGCAGAGAAAGCACAGAACAGCATCTTTGGGACCCCAATCCTTCTGCTCAGGGCTGTGCAGTGCAGACACCAYTCCATCCCTCACCCAAAACATCAGGAGACAATGGCAGAAGTTACGGGGTAGGAGGGACATAAACAGCACTGTGTTCAGCTAAATAGACATTTTGCCCCCATCCTTTTTGAGGATCTTCCTAATCCCTTCACAGGTTTAAGCTCATTTCTGCTGAGAACTGGAAATATCCCTGTGCAGGGTCCATTTACACCTTTACCCCTAAAGGCTGTGCCCTGTGAAGCATCTCAAGCACCACCCCAAACCTGGAGCTGCCCTACCTTCTCACAGCCCACACATGCAACAACCTCATGTCCCATCACTCTTTAATCAACCCACAGCCACGTGCCACCTTTCTCAGCCAAATTCTTCACCTGCAGCTTAAAAAAAAAATTATAAAAGAAGACATCTGCAATAGCTTAGCCTACCTAGCGTGACACAATCAGTAATGGCCACTGGCTCCTGACTCGTCAGAGCACACTCCATTTCCATGTAATTGAGAAGCAGAGTAAGTTTGCACAGATTATATGGCTGGTTTAATGAAGTTTAGTAAAATGAGCTCATTAATGCAGCTTTCAAAGGAACTTCCATTTTCTACATCGCAAGGCATGATTTTACAATCTTTCAGCACTAACATTAAAATCTCTCCGATTCTGCCATGCTGCCAAATCACAGAGTGCACGTGGAAACTCCAGAAGTTCCTCTAATTGCTTGTAAAATGCAATTACCATYGCCTACTTCTGTGAGATGGGGCTGCAAGTGGCACTTCCCTAACTGTGCATGGGATTTGCTGCTCTTGCTCCCATTTGTTTGTTTCAGAATACAATGAGGAATGCAGAACTTTAAAACAAAATATCAGGAAGGGATCCAAATAGTTTCTAATGATTCCACATATATATACACAGACCTTCACGGTTTTTCAAGCACCCCTAGTTGGGTACTTAGGGTATGATTTCTAATTTCCCTCCCACAGTTGTTTTATCACAGCATTTGGAATCTCCCAAGGTGCTTTTGAGGAGAGGTGTTTTCTTAGACTGTCAGCACAGCACTCCAGAAACACAAGCAGGTGCTGCTGTGGAGAGGAGCGTGAAAACCACACACTGGAGTAAAATATCAAACACAAAGATGTCTCATGACTCTCTAAGATATCCAGAAGTCAATTAATCTGTTTTTCATACAAAGACCCAATCCATTGTTTTGATCAGAATGAAATTTTTCCATCACTCTCAGTGGTGTGATGGCACTTGTGACGTTGTTGTCASGACAGGAAATGCTCATTGGAATGATAAAACAAAATCATCAGATCATTGGCCCAGGTATCTGCCATATTTTATTTGAAGCATGAAGCCAGCTGCAGGTGGCTAAATCTCTCCAGAGAGCTGTTTTAAAATAAAGCCCACCTAGCTGCATGTAATGTAAATCAAGATAAGGCAGGGAGCTCAGCTRTTTGGGGGAGAGCCATTGTAGGGCCTCACATCATGTCAATATGGAAAACCACAACAGGAAAGAACRAGGAAAAAGGAAAAGATTGTATTTGAGGGAAGTTCATCTTCTTGCAGACAGCAGGAAAATAGATGAGMAGAGATGGAGGCAGGAAGCTTGCTCCTAATCTTCTTCTCATTCCTTCTTGCCAAAAAATGGAGACATTAACACACCTGTGTATTAATGAAAAGAAAAAAATCCTACAATCGAAAAGAGTTCCAAATCGAAATCCAAATCCAAATCCAAAATCGAAAACAATGTTCCTTTGAAGGAGTTGATCATGCTCTAGCTTTTAAAAAATTTGAAAGCCTCTTGTAAGGACATTCCATGTGGAATCTCTGTCCACCCTTGCAGCCAACCAAACACATGGCAGAAGCAGCAGACAACAACTGGGATGTTTCTTCTCTCCCCCTGCAAGGGGCCAGTCTCTATGCAGATCTTCCTTCACCTTAGGAAAGGCTCATCCTGAAGCACCTTTTCCTTCTTTTGTATCCCAAAGGAGCAGGAAACCCACCTGGCAGGGGGAAGGAGTCTTGTCCTCAGGAGCAAAACTTACCCAAGACAAACAGAAAAGACAACTTTTGCATTAGAAGAGAACTGTACTCCACCACAATATTCTTTGGCTAAAATATTGGGGTCAAAGGGGTAGCCAGTTCACATTGGAAAAGGTGGTAATTATCTTTAGCTCTCCAAATAAGCATCAATCACTGCTTAATTAAGGCCACAAAGTAAATGGGCAGCACTAGACTTCTCTAGAGAGGAAAAGCTCATGTTGTGTACAGTTATTTCCTTTTTCTAACATGTGCTTTGGTTTACTTCCACATACAGGGGCTTGGGGTGACAAATAACATCATTACTGGGAAAGAGTAAACAGCTCACAGAGAATAATTTACATGATTTAATACAGCTTCACTTTCTGTTCATAGAGCATATGTAAACAGACTGATTTTCTCCAATTATTCAATTGAATTAACTTGACAATATGTGTATATATTAACTTGTTTACAATCTTTTATTTTGAGAATCAGCTGCGAAACACAACATCTGAGATTTCAGTTTTGTTGGTCTGCTGATCATTTTAATCACAAGAAGGTATTTCTGTTTCCTCTTCAGATAGTCCTGCAGTAAAGGATGAGGAATCACCTTTCCCATGTTCAGCACCCCAAGCAATTCAGTTCCAGTCCTCCCTAGAACATGTGCACACTGCCATAACTCGAATTTATGAGGACAACTATGGAACTCCTATGAATTTGAATTTCACAATATCCTGGCATTATGGCATGGATCTATGACCATAAGATTTAGAGCAGTTACAAAGCAAACAGTAGGAATACCCTGAACACTGAAAGGATTCAATGCCTCTAATATTCATACTCCTCTTTATTGGTTAAAAGGAATAAAATGTGGCATTGTTGTTGGGAAAAAAATGCAGTCTTTCTCATAAAAAGTCATTCAATCAGTCACTGAAAACCACATAACAGTAAGCCATCATAAAACAAAATAGATTTTAAATTATTCTCCAGTGACCAAGACAACTAGCATTTTATTTCCTGAAACATCTTTGACATTTATGCTTGTTTCTTCGAACTYAGCTATGAAACTACTTCTCTAATATTTTTTTTCTGATCTCCTAAATTTCAGAGTCATGTAAGGGAAGAGTTGCCCAGCTATCTTAGGTTCTCTTGGGTTTTTGCCAATGGTAGAAAAATTATGAGGATGGAAATCAGTGATAAAGATGATCCCCCTGTGCTCCAACACCCCTAAAAAAACATAGAGAATTCTCCTTGTGTTTGTCACTCTCCCTGCTTTTGCTTAAGATCTTTGAACAAATGGAGGAGAAATCAAGAGAGAAAACAGACTAGAGTGCTGATGGCATTAAGCCTYAGAGATTAGTTAAGAGTTTATCTCAGCACAGATGGCCATCCCCCAGAGGAGCCTTGGACCTTGGTGCCTCAGAGTGTTCTGCAAACACAGCACAGAGATGGTGGCTGTCCCACAGGGCTTCTGAGCAATCTCCTTCCCTACAATTACCCTCATTCAAGTTCATTTGTAGCTTGAAGCGTTGTTCAGCATGAACTGGAACATCAGCCTGAACTTGCACAAAGTGAGAGCAGAGCTCTCAGTTTGGTGATTACATCATCACTAATATTATTGCTGCTGTTATTATTATTCCATGGGATAAAAAAGGCTACAGGAGATGGGGATTGGTGGGAAGGTCACCCTTGATCTGGATGTTCCCAGCCCCAATTCAGTGCAGGCTACTGCCATGGCTGGAGACAACAATGCTCAGGAACAGTACAGAGTGGGTAAAAACGCCCTGTGGATGACCATTTCCAGATGGAAAACTTTATCTGTGCATTTATGGTTGGATTATATCTGCTCCACTCCAAACAGGGGCTGAATATTCCCTGTGACCTCACCGTGACCGTGAACCCTCTTTCCATTGAATCAGGAAACTCCCTTCCTTGCATGTAAAAMTGACTGCAGAGGAGCTTCCAAGTTTTCACCTCATTAGCTCTTCTGGAGGAAAGCAGCTGTATAAAGAAATWTATATGAAATCCAGGTGTGAAGTATTTCAATGTCATAAGGCAGTTTCTAACTAGGCATTCATCATGCATAAAAATTGCAATTTCAAGTTCTCTACCAAACCAAACAAAAAGGAACGTCTTTGAGTGTGTGTATTTTAATAGCCCACACTTGTAGAAAATGTTGGTAATGATTTTGAGAGAACGGACAATTTTCTTTAAGTCCCCTGGTTTCTCCTCTCTCTCAGCTGCTTCTTCTATTGCTCTCTTTCTATTCAGCACCAATTTGCTGATTTGCAATCCCCAAAGACATGTGTTTTCTCTTCTTATTTTACTCCAATTTTGGCCGGACCTCAAACCAAAGCCTGTGTGTTCCCTGCTCAGAGATTCATTATTAAGCACAGTCTAGTGGTTCTTGCATCCTGCCTTTTATTTTCCCAGGCCTAAATCCACAGAGGGACTAATAAGCCTGAAGTGGAACATGGGTGGAATTCAGGCACTTGTGTAGAAGAGCATAATTCCTAAAACGTCCTACATAAAGCCTAGCTGGAGTCCCCAGATATCTGAATTTGCATTTCTAAAGGCATTTAACGTGCCCGTCAAGAAGTGCTGCCCTCCCTGAGCAGTTGRGAGGTAAATGGTGTAAGGTGATGCCTGGTCTGCTCAGGGGCTCCCCAAATTGTCAGAGCCCAGCCCAAATCACTGCAGGAGCAGCAGCCAGAGCCCAAACCAAGCTCGGTGTGCTCAGATGCAGATGAGTTGTCCACGAAAGCCCAGCAAGGTTTTGGTGGTGTCCATCGTGCCCACATTGGCTCTGCTCAGCCTCTGGCACAGCATAGACCAGGTCCAGGCTAAACAGCCTGGGAAAAATTATTTTACATTCAGGAAATGGAATTTAAAACCCTCTCTCCCACCTTGCAAGAGTACCAGTGGCTCTTCTGGGCTCTGGGACTCCCCCCTCTTAAAACTGAACTTGGAACTTTGTGCAGGAGAACATTTGCAATTCCCTGTTCCAAAGGAAGAAAACTGCAATAGGGGTGACTCAGATACCCTCAAGAGAGGTCTTTTAGTCAGCACTCCCAACATTTTTTCAGACATTTCACAGTAGATTATTTTTGGAAAGGATAGAATAAAATTATATAGGGTGTGCTTGAAGCACAGAGTRCTTCCCATCACCTTGGGGAGCTCGGACACATTCTTGACAGTCTCATCTGAGGGCTGGCATACGTAACTTTTGCTCAGTGATTAGCTCACCCTTCTGAGGAGCCCATMTTTGTCTTTACAAAGCATTATGAAGACTTTAGTTCAGATTCTCTGTTTCCACAGATGGCCAGGCCCTCTAAAGCTACGCGCAGTGGTGACAGGCATCCAAGATGGAAATGTGATGGATCCATTTATGTGGATGAGGTTCAGTGCCATTTCCTTCTCCAGGTGAGCATTTTAATGTTCTCAACCTACAAATCAGAAAGCAAAATGTAAATGGTGCCTCTCTCCCTAGCACATGGCATCAGATGGACAGGAGTCTCACTGAAGAAAGACCAGGCACATTTGGTCCCTGAGGGCAGATGTTTTGGGGTGCAGGTGTTTGGGGCAGATGCCTGCSTGACCTGTGTGTTCTGGTGCCTGGGAGACTGAGCTGTGCTGCGTGCATCCCGGCAGATRAGGGTAGAGACAGCCAGGATGTTCATTAATGCTTCCTCTGAGAACGTGACACAAAATAGGAAATTAGTAAATTGCCCTCTGACACAGTGTAAAGCTCTAAGTGTTCATTCCACACATTTTAGGAGCTTGTTGACAAGCTGGAAATGATCCAGAAACATTTTTGCAAGGATTTCAGGACTGCAGAACCCATCCTGCTGTTGGATACTCCAGAAACTCCGTCTGTTTAGGTTACGCCGCAGAAGGTCAGTGGATGATTCACTCATGGTCTCTAAGTAAGGAAGAATAATCCTTATTAGGGAAAAAAGCTTTAGTGAAAACACAGAAATTAGGTTTTCRTGTAGAGAGGAAAGAAGCTTTTATACTTTTGGTAACAAATAGTGACAATGAAGAGATATGGCTGTATGTCTACAGCTGGAATGAATTCCTCAGCATTTGAATTCTTTGAGTGTATCTGTTCTCTGGGCTGTGCTCTCAGACAATGTGAGAGCAAAGACTGGACACAGAAATAAATGGGGGCAGGTCTAGGACTCTGTGGTGCCAGTAATCTTATGGTCATCTCAGTAGTTCAAGCTATTTTTAAGAACCTATGCATCTTTTGGGAAAAATCCTCAATTATTTGCACCACTATGCAGTATTTTTTCTGTTACAGTTTTACTTTGAATCTTTCAGCAAAACATATGATTTTCCATCTTGTTCTCCAAGACTGTCTTTTTGGCAGGGATTGTCAGAGTTTTTTTATCCTCTGAGGATGTCAGAAGGTTCTGCATTTTGTCAAACTTTGTGGTAAATAACTCAAACATTTACTTTCCTGTTTCTCTGGCTGCTCCACAGATAGAGTGCAGGACCTTTTCTCCAAGGCAGTATATCATGTCCTGGTTCTGTGAGGCAGCACTAGGAATAATTTGAAGGGTTTCTATGGCAGTGAACAAGACATAACTCCAAAGAGTGAGGCTGGTAAAGTCATTAGTGGCTGTGCAGAGACAGGCTGGTGGTCAAACCCAGTTCCTGAGGATTTCTGTCCTGCCCATCTCGGTGCAGACACATCCCTGCACCCTGCTCAGGCAGGRTGACACCAGCTGCACACACCAACARCAGCCAAACAAACAACAAACCACTAGAGTGGCAACTGAGGGGGACAACACCAGTGGGGACTTAAAAGAAGATCATATATCATATATCATTTGTTTCAAACATTTCTGATCCACAGCCACAGGTGCAAGTACCAATGCATCAGYTCCTGAGCAAGAAACAATGCATTTYCAGATAACTCTGCAAASCAGWAATGAAGATAARATTTAATTTATTTCAATTAAGAAGGTTTATGAGTTATTACTTACAAGCTTTGCTAGCAGCCATAAGAGTGATTGCCACTATCTGAGGCTTTTTTTGAACTCCAGCTGAGCCACGGAAGCAGAGAGTTATGAAAAGCTACCTGACTGATGTGTTGAGCTCCTGGATTTCTACCATGCTAGGACTGAGTGATCTTACAGCTTAGTAATGACAGGAATGATTACCTCTCAGGATGGATGTAATGCTACATTTCAGGGCTTAGGTGCATAACTGCTTTCCTCTTATTATATCTCCCTTTTGTGCTCCATGTATTCTAGTCAATGGCACTGCAATTTCCCGAGCAACTCCTGCTTTCATAAGCAGCCCTGCTAATGACTCTGCCTTGCCTCATTTTCTCCCCAGCAAAATGAATAGCTCCCCTGCCCCAACCAAAGCCCGTTTTTATTTTTCCCTCCGTTATTTTTGTGCTTTCTGTGATGGACCTTAAAGATAAGGCTATTTTCAAAATTTGGTGAATGCGGGGCTGAGGGAAAGCTCTGCTCCATCATCCTGGGATGTCACAGAACCACAGAGAGCTGTGGGACCCTGGTGCTGCGGGGTTCAGGCTCTGCTGCTGCCCCACAGTGCCCCAGCAGGGACCAGGCAGCAGGAAGGTGGGTAATTGCACTGTGAGGGTGGCTGATTGCAGCATGTTGTGGGGATTTTAWTCAGAGCCTCGGACACGTGGGCCCTGATGGGGTTCTGACATGCACACCCTGGTAAACTGAGGCAGGAGAGCTGCACAGTGCAGTCACCAGCCCAAACCTGATGTTTCTGTGAAAGCTGCAGTCACCTCAGACTTGTATCTGTCACTTGGCTGGAGACACCCTCCACCTCAGCATCCTCCAGTGTCAGATATTCCAAATTCACTGATATTGCTGCCTCACTGTTTTTCCTGTTGGCTATTTTAGATGCTGTCCCTGAGGCCCCAGGAAGCAATCCCTGTGCTGATTGCCCACAGATCTTTATCAAACACAAAGGGCAGTGCCAGATCTCAAAGCTCCCCCTGCACCCACCCGTCTTTGGGAAGGCAAACAGGGTTTATTCCTCAGCCTCTTGCACAAGGCAGGACTGAGAGGCAGTCAGTGTTCCTGGATGCATTCACGGTGAGGAGGGAATTCTCCCAGGCTTAGGATCATCGAGGCTGGAAGAGACCTTCAAGATCATCCAGTCTGACCCTGCACCCAGCACTGTAACCCCAAAACCACCTCACCCAGAGCCAGATCCAGACACCTCCTGAGCACCTCCAGAAATGGTGACTCTACCTGGGCAACCTGTCCCAATGCCTGACTAACCAAACAGTGACATTCTGTTTTCTAACATCAAATCTGAATCTGTCATGTCTCAGCTTAAGGGCACAGAACCCTAATGGTGGAAATCAAGCACTTTGCTCACTTTACTCCTATGATTGTTCCCCTATTCCACAATATTTCATTATTTGCTCTCTTTCTCTGTTGAGGAAATCCATAGAATCTGATAGCTGCTATTTTCTTCCCCTGTTCTCCTCCACTGATGGCCATTTCCTCCCAGTGAACAACATTTCCAAAATACTAGTATTTGTTTTAGATTTACTGGCTTTTTCTTTTTTCAGCATAGGTACAAATAAAGAACCTGACAATATAAATGAYGCTTGCAACCTCATTTTTGCATTCGCTTCATGCAGAAAATATTCATACTCACGGCACACTTACCAAAGCACAATATCCCTTTAAATCACTCTGAACATAATATCTTTAAAGCACTGATTAAGTAGTTGCCCCTTTCAATGTAACTACTGCCTGCTAAGTGTGCTGTTAAATCAGCAGCTCATCAAATGGCCTGATGCTAGGATGTAACAAGTTTCTGATGGAGTTGTGCCCCTTCAAAGAACAAGCATTTTTTTCATCACCCTCTTAGTCACCTAATTTGACTGAGATCTAAGATCCTAATGCATCAATCTTGTTAATTCTCTCGCCAGTACATAAGAAATTGAAGCAATAAACCACAACCTGTTTGTAGTGGTGTTAACGTTATTATGTAGTACACCAGCTGACAGGAGCACGGCTTTTCCATTAAACTTCAGCCAATACAACAAGCCTGTAGCTCTTGGGAGTGTCTATCTTGTCATGTCTTTTTTGTTTTCTTCTTTCCAAACCGCTGATGACTCACGCAAACTGCTGACCCTTCACTCGGTGTTGAATTTTGCATCGTGAAACACCGACATGGTCTCTCATTTCTATTCTGCTCTCCCTTTGAGTGATGCTATCATTCRTGTACCACTAATGTAATGCTCTAATTCAAACCAGCAGGTGCTAAATGTTCCAGGAGAACAGTGAAAAAATTTCTAACGGGGTTAAAAAATATTTTTCCTCTAATCTGACTTCTCTAAGTGGCTGAACCTTTTTTTTTTTTTTTTTTTTTTTTTGTTTAAGCATTTAAAAAAGGAAACAACTCAGGCAAATAGCATCTGCTTCAAAATGTCAGCCATAAAGCTGAAGTTTGGCAAAGTTGTATATACAACTAAAAATATAACACAGCATATGATAACATGCGGTGTTGATGAACTGTAACAGCTCACCCTTGACAAACCAGCTTCATCATAAAGARAGAGGTTCAATCTCAAAATTGGACACAAAAACTAATGTAAGCAAAGTGCCCTGTAAAAGCCTCAATGAAAAGTATACAGAATGAAAACCATAAGACAGGATTTTAATGGAAGCTTTGTCTGAGTAAAGGCTACAGCATTCCAGCCCTTGGGAGTCATGGTGGCGCTGATGCATGGGAAAAGGGACAGAGGGAGTTCTGAGGGCTTTTTGTTTTTCACTTTTTACATTTGGGGCAAATGATGTGTATTTTTTCATCGTTTCTGCAACCTGGTTTTCCCATCCTTAATTACAGTGTATTGTTTCCTCCCAGAAAGAAACGACACCCTTCTTCATTTGCCAGAACATGCATATTCCCCATTGGTGGTTGTTAGAGATACCCTACTAGTACAGAACTTTCCATGTGAGGGCTGCCATGGTAACACAATTTACTGTATACCAGGGTTAATATGTGCATAGACACAGAATAATGTGCAGACACACAAATTACTGCTTCCCTATGGACTGCTTCTTCTGGCACTGATTTTGCTGCTGTTGTTGGACACATGCTTTATGCATTAGAGAGAAAAAAACCCTCCTTTTTTACATTTGATCTTGTATGCTGAATGTTGGGATGTATAACAGAGATGTGTTCCTTACTCCTGGAGAGGGGAAGAGGTTGTAAAATTGCACGTGAATTTGTGCTCCTGAAAATGCGACATGTGAGTGAAGTAAATTCAGAGGGGAGCCCAGGTATTTTTACAYATGGCAAACTAACTGCTTTTTAAAGGTCTAGTCTACTCACAATGGCAAAAAAAAAAGKTCTTTATTCTAAATAAGGAATGTATCATTTTGAAAAATAAATGAATGAGGCAAAACAAAAGCTTTGCAAAATATCAATGGGATTTCCTACWCTGCAGCTGTGTGCTATTACCAGCTATAGTATATCACTCAAATACTGCTTTTAGAGGGGTAACTGTCAGCCTACAGGGATTAAGATTGAGAATTTGCAATTCATCATCTTTATTTGGAAGTCTGGTAGCTTGCCTGCCCAAATTAAATACTTTCTCYATCACAAGTATACTTTTCAATTAGTTAGAAACATGGACTGCATTTGATTTCAATAAATAAACAAATTACAAACTCTTGAATCTTCATTAATTTAAATCAACAGTTTAAAATTCAGTCTTGCAAAGTACATGACACTCTCAGATATCTTAATATAATTATGCCAACCTATTTTTCCGATTYTCAGAATCTCAAACATTAGCTCAATTGCTTCAAATACAGCACACTTGATGCAAACTCTTGGCATTAAGTTGCTTCAGAATTTTGCCACAGAAATTTTGCTGAGGGTGACACTGAAAACAAAATCGGGGCTACAACTTTSTACCCTCTTCCTTTTCTGTCTCTAAAGTGCAGATTTGCACTTTGGAAAAACATTATTTATCTGTTTAAAAGTAATTTGCAAAAGTTGATTTTCAACCAAAGTAATTGAAACTCTCACTGCTGTTTTCAGCACTGTTTGAAGCATTCAGGCAAGGCAGAGTGGGGTGGGTGAATTAACAAACTTCTGCTTTTATCACAGGTGAGCTGATCTCTACATAGGCAGAGAAACAAAAATACAGCAGGGACTGGAGGGGTTGGAGCCTGTAGGTTAAATTGCAGCCACTGGTGCAGTCTCTGAGGTTGTCTGGGCTGTTTGCAGTGCCAGCTGCAGTGTGTAACACACACTCACTCCTGTCACAGTGTCCTGTGTCACCTGGAGATGTGACACAGAGCTGCTCGTTGGCACGGGACACAGGGCTGCTCACACATCACCTGAGCCAGCAGCTCCTGGGCTCCACGGAGCAGGTTCAGCTGCAGGAGGTGTCACATCCCAGAGGAGAGAACGCTCCTGCAAGAATTGGGAGGCTAAAGCAGCCCTGTCCTGGGTTTAATTCAGCACAACATTTCTAAGGTGGTCATTGATTATTGTGTCAGCAGGGTGAGTAATAAAATCTGACACAGGGCAAAGCTCTGCTCATCTGCCTGCATGTGTGAGAGGCTTTGGCAGTCCTAGGAACCTTTGGAAATTTTGGGTTGCAAAGTTTCCMTGGACTTTACAAGAGATTCCCAAGAGTGCMAGACAACATGGCAAGTTGGACCAGMCACTAATGGGTGCTGAGAAGCTTTGGAGCTGTGGGTGCTCAGTGCCATTCAAGGTCACCACACTAACCCAGGTTCTTCATTGTCATGCTACCAGTGTCATGCTGCCAAAACTGCGTGGATTTCATGGCAGATAGAGCCCTGAAAGTATAAATAAATASCTCATATTTACAGTTGGATTTATTGTTGTGGAACCCCACCTGTAATTTTTACCTCATGGTCATACAGACCTACTTCCAACCCTCTGGTCATACAACAACTCCCACAAATTCCTGCACGAAGCTCTCTGCTATCTCAGAATTCTCCCAGCCCCTGACTCCTCAGAAGATCACAGGCCCCTTTGTTTTCAGCACTGGATTCTCCATTAAAACCATGAACACTTAGGGCTGARCTCCAGCTAATGAAACATAACCACACAACTGGAGGGGTTCAGCTATCAGAACAGAGAAGGAATAAATCCAGATAAAATAAATAAGTGCTCCATTGCAGTGGTTAAATGACTAAACCAGCAAGGACTAACTGCAYGTCAGGCTGTTCTTCCTTTGGTGAAAGGAAGTGTGGGGAGAGGAAATCTCCTTTGGTAACCATAAACACAGAGTAAAAGCACACATAGGACACCACGTATTATTCACCAGTGATAATTGCTTCCTGTCAAAAATGGACAAACAGACCAAAGCCATTAATCTGACTGATCCCTGGGTTTTATCGAGGGGAGAGGAACTTAACGTGAGAGGTCAGGCTTGAAGCACTCCAACCTAGCCAAGGAAACAGGCAAAGCAAGAGCCAGCTCCAGCCTGGCACTGCTCCAGGATGCTCAGCCTGTCCAGCTGATGTGAGTGACCCTGTGCTGCACTGGCAGAACATGCTGGGACASCAGCTACACCCCAGGGTGACACTGGAGAGGTCTCTCCATGGCTCAGCCCCAGTTCAGCCCAAGCCAGGGCAGCTTTTCTGTGCAGTGCTGGGTTCWGAGGCACAAGGCAGCAGCCAGTCCTGGCCTGGGGATTTACAGCAGCTTGGGAATACTGGAAATCTACCACCCATCCAAACAGTCCTTTGTAAGACTTCACATTTTCCTTTCCTTWCATTTCCTTAATGAAAGACCATCAGAGATTTAGCCATGCCTYTGTAACTCATGGAACTGGTGTAACAAATACAGAATTTGTTCTTTTTCTGTTTGCCTGTAACATGATGTGGTACTCATCTTCAAATAAGGAGCCAGAGCAATGCCACACATGGTTTTATAAAACACAATTTTCCTGTGTCTGACACCAGCCCTCAGAACCCAGAGCAGCAGCAAGCTGACAGATCAGCCCAAACTTTGTCATATCTTTGTGTGCTAATCCTTAATCTAGTTGCAAGTTCATAAATACTACAGAGAATACTACATTCTTCCTTTTTGGTGCTATAGAACAATAATATGGCAGCTCCATTTCATTAATTACAAAAATAATTGAAAAGTGTGTGCTTTCTTTATTTTATTACACAGGAGATATCTATTCAAATCCATTAAGAAGCCCTGCATATGATGAATAGATCTGGACTGAAATTTTTATGGGCATGAGCCAACATTCTCTAGGAATTTCAAGAGGAATTCTCCACTGGCTTTACTTGGCAGGGCTGAGGTCATGTTTTGTCCAAGCTGTGCCAGCTTCTCCCTGATGTCCCTGAGGAGCATCAGTGGCCATGCTGGGGGGTCTGGTGCTGATCCTTTTAATGACCATGCTCGAAGCTGACAGAAAWTGGCCAATTTGTATTTTTAACTCAATATGTGTTTTTCAATTAATTCGTAATTTGTTTTCCTCCTAGTGAGTTTTCCCAAACTGTTTCCGGTGGTTTCTCTGGGATTTATGAAACACTGAAATGGGAACGAGGGGAGGCTTTTCAGGACAGTTCTGCTCCGTTGGGTACCTGCAGACACATTGGTGTGTGGTTCATTGAAAAACTGAAACAAATGCATCAAACATATTTCAGATTAAACATGATTATTCATTTTCTCCTTTCTCCATATTCACAGAGTTCTTTGTAAAACAAACACCTCATCACCCTTCACCAGTGAAGGAGCAGCTTTCCCTTGCAAAGCCATGATCCAAAAAACTTCAGGATGACTTTGGTGCTGCTCAGTTCAAGGTTAGGAAATGACATGTGCAGTACCTGAGTTTTTGCTGTGGTGTATATCATCTCAGAGAGGTATCTGAAAGTAACTATCTCTGCAGCTGCAAAGCCTAATAATAGAGAAATGCTTTCACCAAACAGGRAAGTKACTTCAAAATAAAAATCAAATTCAAAATTCATAAAACCCGGGACTGGCTTCTAGGAAAAAAAAAAATAAAAACAGTACATTGTTTCTACTGTGTGGGTATTGTACCAATTTTTGAGTGCCATAAAATTGGTTTAAATATAACGTTACAGGTTACATTTCCAAGCTGTGTCTCAGGAAAGGCCTTTTCAATGTGTCCTCATGGGAAAATCATGCTGCAGTTTAAGTGGTGACATTTCAGAAGGCAGGAAAGTTGCACAGTATGAAATTGTCTGGCTGTGGAAGAGATGAATATGCTATTTATTACGATAAGTACTAGTTAYGTCCAATCACTCAGAATTTACTCTTTAATGCGTGCAAGGGGAATGCGAGGTACTTAGGTTGCAATTAAATCCACCTTGGGCTATTGAAGTGATGAAGAAAGAGTAGGAGAAACAAAAGAAGTCTTACAAGTGAGCTATGAGAGGGGCAGAAAAGCAGCTCTTAATTTTTTATGACAGCCTTAACAAGGCAGATCAGAAAGCAGAGGCGCATTGCAGACCTCGGCCTCTGGAATAATAAGGCAATGAGCTAAACATAGCAAAAGGAGCAGTCAATATTATATACAGGAGGTTAACCTGCACTGTCACACTTCCTTCTGGGACTGCAGAAGAGTCCAGTTTCAGGCTGATACTATGACAACCCTTCTCGGGCAGAATTTGGCTCACTTTCTCAGAAAAACCAAAATGTTTCATTACAGTGGGTCTGTTTAAAGGGGAACTCAGTCTGGACACTGCCAGGATTGTGCTCCCACATGTGAACTCAGAGGCCAGAAGGGAAGGTTGCACAGAAGGGAAAAGCTGCAAAGAGCATGTCAATGGAAAGAAGAACCATTTGAGCAGCATTTCCTGGCTCTTCCAGCTATTCACCCATTTAGAATGGGAAAACAATCACATTCAGTGACTGCACCAAAACAAAAATTACAAGAAACTCCACTTAGAAGYGTGCAGATCTTCCCAAGCCACAGTGGAAGAAATGAACATTTCAGGTTTCAGTTTAAATATGTACATTTGCAAACTTGCCACACTCACAGCCAGTGATTCTCCAGATGTTCACTCTTTTACAGGAAGGTGCAAGACAYGCGAAGTCAAGAAAAATAAGCTTGTCTATGATTCCTTACTCTGCTGCATGGGTATAAAATCCTCAGAACATGAATAAATAACATCACTTCAGGGTTCTGCTGAGGCCAGGTAGATGAGTTTTTGGTTTAYATTATTTTTAATGACTGTTCTGGAATTAATTTCAACTGTTTGCAATAGAATCCTATCTGTGGATGTCAGARAATGCCAAAAGCAGGGGTGGGACTGCACAGGTGTCTGTGCCATTCATTCCTCTTACCTGCTTGAATCTTCTGCAGACATGGGGAGAGGGAAAGAGTGACAATGGGTACCTAAAATCCAGTGGTGCTGAGTTTTACATCACTCATGAGCCTTTCCCTCTCTGTGCCATCTCACTATTGCACTGGTGACCCCAATGTCATATTTGTGATTATTGCATTTGGACTTCCTGAGGAAGCAAGAGCAGCATCCCTTAAAACTGTGCATCTAAACTCCTGTATAAAGATCAGATTCCTGTTTCACTGACTGAATTTAAATACTTTCTTTTGGTGTAACAACAGTTGAGAACTTTGAGAAATTCACTTTCCAAGCTATGCTCTATTTCCAGGAGTAGCTGGAAGTAATGCATCTCATCTCCACAAATCCTCAGGATAAAAACTGAGAACAAACTCTCTGTGTAAAACAGAGGGCACAGTCTGATCACAGATTAGAATAAAGAAGGGTGATTAAAACACCAGCAGAATGTAGAGCATTTCCTTATTCACCACTACCTGACACAAACTGGAAGCATCCAAGCACTGCATGGTCGTCAATAATAAATAAGGATGAGAGGTTCGGTTTTCAMGTTGTAGATAATACTGAAAATTTGGCTAATAATTTTGCACCTGTGTACTATAATTACATGTTTCCTCTTAAATTTTAATGCAATTAATTAACATCTGATTAGCATATTTTTATTTAAGGAATGGAAGAAAGGTTACAYAGTGCTTCTTTTGGGTTTGGAGAAGAAGCACTTTACTATGAAGCAGSATTTCTGTTGGAACACTCATGAAAAATTATTGTCTGTATCCCAACTGGTTCAAAAGAAAGTGATATTTTTAACAGGTGTAATTCCASTGACAACTAGTATCAAGACTTCCATTATTTTTGTCTAATCAGTGAATACACAGTTACAAATTATTCATATACCTGCAACGATATTCATAAAGCTTCAGAAGACACTCACTATTCTCCAACAACAGTTTAGATTGCTTAGAATAAATTATAAATGTAACAGTCATTAGTTAACACAGCTTCCCAGTAACATCACCACCAACAGTGTTAAAAGGAGCTTCACAAAGTTTCATAATGAGATACAGAGATGAGCATTTCATTACCAACTGAAAAACTGCTGAAATATAAAGGATAAATTTATCAAGGTTGTATGCCAGAAATAGTCTTCTCATTTATTTATTTAGTTTAGCTGTATTTAATGGTTCCAGTAAAGAGAAGTTGAGTGGCATTTCAAAAGGAGGAGGGATCATTAGAAATARTAAGTTGCACTTCAGATAGTGGTGAAAGCTTGCATTCAAGCTTAATTTGTAAAAGCATTTAAGAGACTGGATGGTGCTTAGAAACAAAGGCAAAAATACATCAGTGTCCAGAAGCTGAATGCAGTGGAGACAGTCATTTAAAAAGCCCAACTATTGCTCCTGGCTGAGCTGATAAGCAGAAGAAATACTGCAGTGTGGTGCACTCCCAAAACGCTGATTGTAGAGCTGTAAACCCAAACATTCACCTTCTAAAGCTCAGGTTGAAAAACAAGAGGGCTGTGTTTGAGAGGCTGCTGTTGAGCAAGTTCAGCAGAACCTCCCACAAAGGACCTCTCTGCCCTTTTCTGTGTGCTTTACGTGTTCTCCTTCAGTTGGAGAATTGATAAACAGATGGTCAAAACTCGTTCTGTGACAGGTTGCTTCTGCAATCTTCTCCTTCCCCATGTATTTCTATTTTTTTCTACAGTATGCTGCTCCTTTCCTTTTAGTCTGTTCCATTTGTTTAATCCATAAAGGTAAGAAAAGGAATGAAGAGAATGCATGACCAGCAGTGGTTGGTTGAGAAAAATGTGTCATAGAAGAGAATTATCAAAAAGAAATTGGGTTATATTTTTCAATATATTGAAATTCATGAACATATTTYTCTCTCTCTAGCAGGTATTCCAAAGGTTTGGCCACTTTTCAGGAAAACTCCCTCATGTGATCATGAATTTATGGCCATTTTTKAAGTCTTCAATGCCCAGTGGAATGCAGATACCCTGGAAAACCATGACGAGGGAGGAGGAGACAGGCACTCCTTCAATCTACTCAGAGTTACTTTCTTGGAAGGCTGAATTAATTTTTCCTCTGTAACAACAAAGATGCAGTAAAAGAAGAGCACATGAAATTTGCTGGAACTCATTCAAGACATGCAGTTCCATTCCTAGGCCATATGCCCTGAAAATCACTTAGGCAACTTTCTCATATGTAATAGRACTTGAATTAAACCAATCTTTCCCCCAAAGATATTATGAAGCTAAACACAATATTACTTTAATTTTAGAAATCCGTTGTGCAATGAGAAAATATTGTTCTTTTCCTGCAAAATACTATATTTCTAATGTGATCATGAGTGTTTAAAATAAATAAATAAATTTAAAAAAAGGCTAGTGCTACAGGAATAATCTTCTATTGATAATTGCGCATATCCCATAAAATTTCATGAGTAACACTTTTCTCCTTGATTGATACAGCCCCACAGGCCTTTGTTTCAAATATTATTTCTAATTATTCATGGTTTGTAAATGCAATTACAAATAAAGAYGAGAGGAAAGCAGGCTTATTCTTTATTTTAATTTTTTTTTTTAAATTCTCCAGTACAGGAAAACTGAACAAATTTTATACACAAAACCTTCTTTGACTCATTTTAAAATAAAGAATTGTCTTCCTTCCAAATCTTCCTCTGCCGTGTCCTTAGACCATGATAGCTGTAATTTGTGTAATGTGCCTGTGTTTAACATGTTCTTTAAAACGGACCAGTTTGTGAAAGTATCTGTAATCCAGCACTCCCTGTGCAACCAGTGGCTTGTCAGGATTCAGCCACACATTAACATCATCACATCCACTCAGCTTCCAGTGTGGCAAAGAGAAAAACAGCCCCGTGAAGTGAAGGTTGAAGGAAGAGCCAGKCAGAGTCACCAGAGATACACAGGGAGATCTGCTGTATGAGGATCCTGCCAACAGAGCAGCAGCCACATCAACTCACAACGTGAATTTCAGCTCTGGAGCATGGCTGAAGCCTCAGCTCCCAATTTACTCCAACAAATTTTACACCAGAGCAATGCCTCTGGATTAGCCACACTTTTGTCAGAACATGATCTGGTCCTGAAATGCACAGAGAGGTTAAACAATACGTGGTGGAGAGGAACACCCAGACAGCCAACACCTCCACAACTGCCTCTGAATGCTAAACAATGCACAGCAGAAGCTAGAATATTCTGTGTTTGTCTTTAATCACCAAACACCACTTTTTAAAATTTAAATTTATGCCTTTGAGTCAGTTTTTGTTGCCAAAAGCAACAGGTCTTAACAGATACAGTGTGAAACCTATTGTTTAGAACTGGCACTAACTGTTCTTCCTCCCTCTGTAGCAGTAGGGAGTTTTTCCAGGTATGTGGGAGGCAAGCTGCTTGGAGCCATTATATTGCTTGTTCTCTGCATGATCTCCTTCATTAAATAATCTTTTAATGCAACATTAATAGTAATTGCAAGATTACAGTTCAAAATATTTGATAACATCACACCATGCAGTTGAAAAGCCACGGCTCTCCTCTGTAAAGCTGGCTGTGGGGGGCACGCCTGCTGTGAAACACCACTGGTGCCTTCAACTGCTTGAGAGTGCTGCAATTCCCTTTGTTATTCCTGTTCCACATCCAGATATCTCACAGGTGGTTGGTGCTACAGCCTAGCAACAGGGAGCAGCAGCAGGGAAAACAACTGGTTAATTCATTTTTTTACTTTGTACTYTTTAAAGGCATGAACATAGAGGATTTCTTTTTTTATTGATTCACAAAGTGGAGGGCTGTCGATCACCCATTAGAGAGGATATTTATGGACCAGTATTTGCATTTGCAATTTTTGACTACCCATAGGTATTTCRGAAATGTAAAATTATTTCATTTTTATCTATGTTGAGTCATCTGCTTCTTCTGCGTATTTTTTCATATATAAAAAATTATTATTAAGGAGCTATTTAACACCAGATTCTGTGAAGCTTTAACAAAAAAAAAGCTTACCCTACTATTGTCTGAGTCAAATATCCTTTCTACAGTGATTAGTATTGACACCTTTTGACTTCCTTCAGAAAAAAGAATAACTTGTAAGCCATTGCTTACACCAAATATTTAGATGCAGTTAAACCCTATTTCTTCCATTCTCTCCCATCTTAAAATCGGTCACCTACAGAACTGGAAAACAAAACAYGTCCTTTTCCTCTTTCTCCTGAATATTAGTCCTCAATATGAAGCTTCATGTTGATTCTAACTTTGAATATTAGCAGCAGTACTGTTAACAATAAAAACATTTCCTATCTGCAGAAATAGTCTGAATCACAGTTACAAGAAAATGCAACCAGCTCGTGGCTTCTTGTTTTTCCTGTATACAAATTCCTTAACACTGGACTCTCTACTGTCCTTAGGGTGAAATAACCAAAAACTTTGCATCAGGGAGCATGGCAAGCTGGAAAGGGCACACAGAGCAAACCTCAATTTTCATTTACACAGGGCATTGAGCAGGGTTCTTGCAAGAGCTKCACAACTGAGCAGTGTGAACCAGTACTGGACAAAGGCCAAAGCCCAGAGCTGGAATGACTGATTGCATTAGTCCAGGTGAAACGTTCAAGAGTCACCAGAAGCTCAGGCAGAGGATTACAGCTTATCTTCTCTGTAAATGGGAAGTAACATTCAGAAATGGCATAAAAAAAACCCTGCCTAAATTGGCTTAATGCAAATAATTAGTTCAGCATAAATAGTGCTAAGCTCAACAGAACTAATATATCTGGAATAACATTTCAAGAGCAGCTTTGTCTTGGAGCAAGGTAACGAAACTCCTTAAACTCAGCAGGCAAAAGTGAGGACAAAAACTCCCCAGAGACCATGGAATATGATTTGTTCTGGATGAACATCATTGCTGCCGTCCATTTCTGTGAGGTGTTCAGTCTTAAATTCTGGAAAAAAGGGTTTTTAGAAGCCATTTCATGATAGACACTATTTGTGATCACTTTCTCTCAGCAGGACAAAGCTGCTCTTTCACCACTAACATAACCTACCAATTATCTGCAGCAGGCTTTCACAAAAATAGCTGAAATATGGCTTTGTTTTCTCATTCCCTGTCTTGAAATAAAAACTGGTGAAAACAGATATGTCCTGAATTTTTAGAAAGGGGGGATTTGGCAGTATATCCAGCCTCTCCTTATACACATATATACATCTCAAAACCCATTCATGGTTAGCATAAAGAACTCTGCAATGTGTGAGAACCAGACACAGTGGCTGACCTGTGAGAGGCATTCTCAACCAAACAGGTTTTTGGTGTTGGAAWGAATGTGAAAAAGCCAAAACCACAGATATGAGTCCAGCATGGATTTACCAGACAAAATTGGACCAGAACATGCAGTTCCATGAAGCTGGAGGATGTGCCATTACTGTCAGGAGTTGCCAACATGGAATGGATTTATTATCCACAGGACAGAGCGGTGCAACAAAGCTCAGTAAAGATGCAGAGGTACAAACTCCAAACTTTGCCCCATGACAAAGACTGACCCAGMCAACATGACCACATTAAAGTATTTCAGACTGTGGAGGGAGAGCCCCATCCCTGAGCTGTTGTTGGCCATAAACTCACCATCCCTAAACCACTTTGGCCCTATCAATCCATAAACACCGAACACTTGGTGTGTTAACATTTGTATGGCAGGTGAAGACATCCCWATAATTGACTTAGTGAGTTGCAGATGTAGACAAATAAGTCTYATCATTGCCATTAATAAAAAGAATTGCTATGAAATGACATGATTTAAGTAAAARCCTGAAATAACTGAAAAATGAACAGCATGGTTCATTACTAAGAGAAAAAAAAGAAAATTCAAATCAGAAGTAGCCAACCTCCCATATCCCAGGGAACTTGTAATAACAGTGTTTTCTGCAGGACATATTAGTTAGAAATTCAGAAAAAATGTAAAATATTTTATAATTTATATGGTATATACATACCGCTGAGTATGAGGAATTCTTTCTGCATGAAAAGCCAGCAAGTGGCACCTCATTAAACAGGACCTAGACTTAATCTAACTTGGAACAGATAAAAAAGAAAGGATTCATATGAAGCTATCCTGCCTGGGGGTTTAATCTCAAAGCTTTYGAGTATAATGAATGAATTAAGTAGGGCAAGTGATTAACAACAAAGAAGCGATCACATAATAAAAACAGAAATAGTACTGAATTTAGAGCAATGTTTCCATTGTTTATGGACAAGATCCTGCTGTGCTATTTTTATTGTTTTAACTCTTAAAGAATAGGCAAACCATATGACAGCACGTGTTCTCCAGGTTTGGATGGAAAGATGTGGGAAAATGCCACGAGCAGAATACCTAACGTTGCATAAACACCGACTGGGCATCAATATTTGGATCATGATGAGGATAAAATCAGTCTGCAGGACTCACCAGCATTTTAGGACATATTTCTCTTAATGATGTAAGAATGGAGCAAACACCATCAGAATTGTGATATGGATATGGTATCTAGCTGGTGCTAATAAAAAACAAACACCATATGAATTGTGATAGCCCTGCTTTGTATTGCAGGGGTGCTGSAGCCAGTTTGCCCATCAGGAGCACAGAGAGAACGGGTCAGAGCTCAGAGGCTGCAGAGAGCCCCCTGTGCTGCCCCAGCCAGGAACAGGCACACCCCGACACATGGCAGGGCTCTGCTGGGGCTCCAAGGCTGGCAAAACTCAAATGGAAGAGACTGCAGTCCATGCAAGGGCAAACATGAGGAGCAGGAGGTGCAAAGCGGTGCCCAGCTCCCCTCAGCCTCACCCCAAGGTAAATCTGAGACTCTGAGGATTGTCCAGGCTGGCAGCCCTACTCAGTTACCCCGACAGCTCTGCTCCACACAGCTCCTGGCATTGCTTTCTTTACCTCTGCTCTGGCATTATTAACCTTCTGGCATTTCTCAGCCCTGCCCAAAATATTTCACCGACAGCAAATCACATGTAGTTTTAGGGAGATCCTGAAAGAAACCCCCTGAGCAGAGGTCAAGATGATTCAGGGTCAACAGGGAGGCACAGCAAGTTCCAAAGCCAGCCTGCACCACGTGAAGGACTAAAATCCCCTCGAGTGCCACAGGCACAGAAACTGCTCCCGAGTGAGCAGCAGCACTCAGGCAGCATTTTGCTCCCCTTTTTACCTACATAGACCCAACTATTCTGAAGCAAGAGGGCTAAATAATTTTTAATAGTTTTTCCTGGGTGATGAGTTCTTCTCATAGCATGTGTCTCACACACTATAGACAAAACAGTGTCCAGCAGAGATGGAGGCTTGTGATCTTTTAAATGCCACAGTGAAACTTGAGAATGCACAACAACCAAATTGATGCATTTTCTTCTGCTAAATGAAGGTACCAGTCCAAATAATTCTTCAGGGTCTAACAAGTAGCAAATGAATTGCACGCAATCCTTCTCTCATGGTATTAAGTGACAGGACAGAATATGTTTTTCGGTGTTTTTTCTTCTATTGCCTTCACAAGCAAATCTAGTGCATACTGAATTATGTCTAACAGAGGGAAATAAACACTAGCAGCTTGAATTTTGAGATTTCGAGACAGAGATCACTAGGGAAAAACCCACATTTTCTCAAGGCACTTGATTGGCTCATAAATTTTGCTTTCCATTCACTAAAGCTTTCAGGAAAGAGAATGAGAGGATAAAGGCTGTAATTGATGGTACAGTGCCCACAAGCCTCAACAGATGTGATCCCTCGTAATGAAGCATGTGGGCCTAATTTGGCATTACTTACTACCAGGAGGATCTTATGCAGGGTATCTTTCTAAATCTATGTTTGGTTGGCACCTGTGCCTTGTTGAAACTGGCATAGCACCTTCTGAGTGGGCACAGAGCCATTCTAGCAGATGGGCAAGGGAGCAGAGACATGCCAGGGATCCAGCACTGCRTTTGCAACAAGCTAAAAGTAGCGAGGTCTGAGGTCTCATCACAGGACAGCTGAGGTGGGAAGACACCTCAGAGATCAGCCAGTCCCACCRGCTGTTGAGAGTGGGATCAGCCAGAGCACGCTGTGGCCATTTGGGCTTTGGGTATCTGCAAGAGTGGAGACTCTGCAGATCCTCTGAGCAATCTGTTCWGTGTGKCTGACCACCCCCACAATAAAAAATGTTCTTGTGCTCAAATGGAATATCCTGTATTCCTGTTKGTGCCCATTGCCTCTTGTCYTGYCACTGGGCACCACTGAGAAGAATCAGGTTYTGRTTTCTTTACTCCACCATCAGGTGTTCCACAGACTGGTGAATTCCTCCTCATCTTCCTCCTCTCCAAGATGCTCTCCCAGCTCTTTTGGCCTCTCCTGCTGTGACAGATGCTGGAATCCCTTCATCATCCTCACAGTCCTTTGCTGGGCTCTCTCCACAATGTCCCGTGCTGGGGAGGCCAGGCCTGGCAGGGCACTCCAGAGGTGATCTCACCAGGGCTGAGGGATGGGATGATCCCCTCCCTGGAGCTGCTGCCATTGCTCTGCTCCAGCAGTCCAGGCCATTGCTCYTGGCCTTCCTCGCCACAAGGATGCATTTATGGCTCACCCTGGAGTAATGAACACAAAGTGCACACCTGTATAATTCTTAGGCCTAAAATAACTCTGAAAATACAAAAAGTGTCCCCTGTGTTTGGGACAAGATGGCCCTACCAGGAAGGGAGAGGGATCAGGGAAAGAGTGATCAGCCAGAGAGACTGCACTGAGCTCAGTCCCCAGAATGAGGTATGGAGAGGAGAGAGATGGAAGAATGTAGCCACCCTCCCAGCTAAATACGTATCATTTGAGAGCCATGAACAACACCCCAAACTGGAAAAAATGGTAATGAGAACATTCCTAAACAGTAGAACTGCAACCTATAGATCAGACATCACTGAACAAAAATAACTCAGCAAATGCAAATTTACAATTGCTGACCACTAGACCCAGTGCTTTGAAACAGCCTACTGCTTTCCTCTTGTCCTTCAGACCTTTAACTGATTGTGTGTCAGGTACAGTGGCACCTCCCCATAGTGCCCATAAAAGCAGTTTAGTCTAGTGGGAAAAGGAATACCAGATAGGAGAAGAATTTTTATGCCATAAATGCATTTGTATCAACACACAATAACTTTGCTGTGTTTAGTAGAGTGATGCAAGATGTGGAGCCAGTCCTCATTCTCACATATTACTGCTCAACTTCATGAATATGTGAGCAGAGAGCACTAGATTTGACTCTTTTCCTTTTGTCAGTGTTTGCTTTGGTCACAGTACAAGCACCTGCTGAAGCAAAGACCACTGGAGTTCATATTATCATCTTTGGGTTATTTGCTGTTTGTTTTTCCTTAACTAGTCCTTTGTGCAAAAGATACTCCTCTGACTGAAATTCATCACCTGAGAGAGGAAATAAAGCATCCTGGGTGCCAAAATGGTTTATGAACAGTGTTCTAATAAAACATTTGACCAGACACACAAATTACACAAACCACATGGACTGAAGTGCCCCTTTATTTTGAAGTGTGCAGAGTGATTTGTGTGATGTTCATTGCATTGAGGTTGAAAACATTATTAACATCTTTGCTCCAAACCTAACAGACCAATTTATTCTAACTGGTGCTAATAAAAAGTATCATTAGCAAACAGGGGTCAGTGGAAAACACAGCACAGAGAACACRCAGAGGAATAACCGATAGTTCAAGAAAAAGGATTAAATCTACTTCAAGCTGACACTGTACAAGTGGCTCATCAGAACATTATTCTAACAAATGATATACCAAAATCATAGTCGCCTATTATGCTCAGCATTAAGGCAAAATAGTACTTAAAGAAAGTGATGCAGAAAAAATGCATTAGCTTCTTGGATCATCTTTAATGATACCAAATTTAAAGTATGATATTTGGTGCTCATCTTCTTATCTACTAAAAATATTCCTATACCAATTAAACTTGCAAATTTTAAATCTGTATTTTGATTTATTACGATTTTTGTATTCAAGAGTCCAATTATTACCACTTATTTTCATCATGATAAGTTAATTTTGCCTCCTTTGCCCTTATGTCTTTAGTTATTAATTTTTAAAACTAACCTGCAATGTTGATAATTCCTGAAAGATGGAGGTTCCAGTGCACTTTTTATTGTGCTGTCATGGTCTTTCCTGTYGGTTCCAAGTCTTTCAGAACCTTCAGTGGTTTTTAAGCCTCTCATTGTGTCACAAAGAAAAAGATAAACCATTTCCCCATTAAACGTACGCACACAAACCCACACAACATGGGGTTAAAGAGGAAATAAAGCTGAACATTCTGCAAGAAGTCCTTGGGCAGGCTGGGAGCAGAACCCCAGCTGGCTGTGCCTCAACAACAGCACCATCCCTTCCTCCAGACCTCCATGAACACCCCTACTCATCTTCCCATTTAACTTTGGTTTTCACACTGCAAAGACACAAATATTCTGAGCTGTTGGGATTTCTAGCCTTTTACAGACATTTAAATCTATTTCATACAAAGAAACCCAAACTGTCTCCAAGGATAGGATCCAAAGATATTATCAGCATTAATTTTATCAAATGAAGGGTTTTGTGTGCAGTATCTGGGAGGAAGCAAAGCTCTTGCAGATGGTATTGAATAAATGAACATTCAAGCCCAATAAAGAATACTGAATGAGCCTGATTTTCCTGTACAGGTGCAGAAGTAAAATATTAGATGCTGTTTTTCTCTTTYTTTATGTAGCACAAGTGTATTTAGTCCATCCTTGCACACTTTCTGTGTGCTAATATTTGTTACTGAACACAGTCCTTAAGAAGGACTTGGCTTTAATTTGGCTTTAATAAAATTTGGCTTTAATACCCCAAATCCGTGGATAATGTTTCAGACTCATAAGGAAACAAATACAATAAAAACAGAATGTGCAAGTGTTATAAGGCATCAGCAGTCTACAGTACCCACCATAAAGCCAGAGAGACAGCAACATTTTGAAAATAGCAGATCTCCATTAGGATAATCAATTTAAACTCTATGATAATTGTACAAAATATGGCAATTTCAGCCTCTAACTCTGTGTTGTAAACACCCTTTGAATGCTGTGAAATGGAGAGAAAGTCAGTGAATTTAATCTACTATGAGGAAATTGTCTGCGCTTACAATACTTGGCAAAAACATGGAACTGGATGAAAACATGTGAGACTTCAGCGTGGCTAAGGCAGAGGTAATGCTGGCTGGCAGAGGAAAGGGTTTTGAAGAATTGGCAAGGTCTAAGAGCACTCCCTTGCCTGAGAGCATCTGCTAACCCATGGTGAAAGCACTTTATAATCTCAGAGTTTCACTCTTGCTTGCTTCAGGGCTCCAGGTAGCAAAAAGAATCAATCAACCACCGCTCTGTGTGTCTGTAATCAAAATGTCATATCTTTGCCCCTCRAATTCAACCTCTGTCCACTTTTGCCATTTTTGCCTCAAACTGGCCTTCCAGCTCTTGGCTGTGGTTCAGGCTTTGGCAGGAGCGTGCCAGTGCTGCTCCTGGGAACAAGACATCCAGCTGAACACAAAGCTGCACCTGCTCTGCTCCTGCCCACCCCTGCACCCAGCAAAGCAATGTTTGCACCTCTGTTCACAACCATCAAACCAACCCCAGCAGCAGCACAATAAAAACAAGCAGCTGTTTGGCTTTGGATCCCTTTGAAGTTTGCATCCAGCCACACTCAGGCTTGCAGAAGGATGGTCTGACTC
>NW_026623400.1:625478-652395 GCF_030028575.1 Malurus melanocephalus
TTCCCTTCCCTTCCCTTCCCTTCCCTTCCCTTCTTCTCTCAGCACTGACCCATGGATCTGCTCTTTCTCTTCTGAAAAACACCTGAAGGGAAATGTTTGGCCCTTGCCAGGTTCCCACCTTTGAGGAGTTCCTGCCCCCTTCATTCCCTCCCCCTGGGCCCCACAGACTCCCAACACACCACACAGACTGTGCAGAGGATACCACATCATAGCAGGTATTTAGTAAAAATATATATATATATATTAGGTGAAGTATGCATACCTCAAATAATTTTGACCTAGATAGAAGATGCTTTTATTAAGTTGCCACATCTATTACCAAGGAGAATGAGTCAAGTAGGCTATAGTATTCCATGGGTTTCTTTTTACAAGCTTTGCTCTTAAAGGGGAACTTTTGAAACATTGTTCTCTGTCATCAAAGAAGATGAGAAAGAATAGGATTAAGGTGAAGAGAAGGATTTCTTTGAATAGGGAAGATATAATTACACATTTTCCATGACACATGCTGAAAAATGTAATATTGGATAATGCAAGTAGCCTCAAATTTTTCATTGTATTTTAATAGAGAGCTCTCTTTTAAGATTTTTATATTATATACACTATACAGTTATAGGTATAGACACTTCTCTCACATAAAAGAGATTGAAAAGGAATCAAACAAGAATAAACTCTTCCTCCCTAACCACTAAGGAAGCATGATAAAGAAGGACAATATCAGATTAGCTACAAAATTTCCATCTCATTGTTTCCTGAAAAATAAAATTTTATAATGAGCATACTCCATACAAGCTGTGCAGAGCAAGTATCTCTTCCAAAAATGCACAGAGCAGTAGTAAAAATCAAGCATGGACTCAACGACATCTGTTGTGGCATTGTTATCAAATGCCATCTTTTTTACACAAATCTGTAACAGTCACCACTTTTTTGTGTGGAAATATTAGTTTGTATGCGGCATCTAAAAGCTGGCACACGAGGACCGACAGATGCTTTGGTTTTACCTCATCTTCAACTTCCTTGGCTTCTCATTACACTAGCTACAGCTCGGCAAATTATTCCTCTGCTTTGGAAAGCCGACAAAATGCCATCTGTCTCTGCATGGTTATCAAAACTAATACTGTAACGTGAAAAAAAAACTACCATCCGAAATTGTACCTGGCAACGGCGTGGTGAGGTYGAGCATCCCGTTAGATTATCACACACACGAATTTCTGTGAGTGGACACCCACCTCTCCCACCGTGTGCTCGGCCACAGCAACAGCCAGGCTCTGACCTTTCCTGCTTGGAGCTGTTTCTCATGCCATTGACATTGACTGACACTAATTATGGCTCAGAATGCAAAATGAGGTGGCTTCTCACCAACYGAGACTCCAAGGTCACTGTGATTAGAGTATGAGCAGCTTTTGGTTTTTCTTATAAAAATGAGAGGCTGAATGCATGGAGGAAAGAGGTGGAAAGGTCAAGGGAAGAGAAAGAGCAAGATTACATCAGTGTGGTTCAGCATGTAATCMCACTGGTCCAAGGGCTGCAAGATTCATCACTAAAGCTTTGGGGAAGGGAAAACATGAGCACGGTGTCATTAGACAARAAAAGAAAAGAACCAAAAGGTACGGAAAGGCCTGACAGTCCTGCCCTCAAGCTGACAGAGAAGTCATCCTCAGAGCTTCTCTTCCTTTCTAAATATCATGATAATTTCTCCACCAGCAGGTGAACCCCGAGCAGAACAAATGCCTCATCCAGACACAAGTAACAAAGCTGGCTTTTGTGCACTGCAGAAATGCTCCAATGYCAGCTCCAGAGTTAGTTCCAACCAAACATGTGGCAGAGACAAAATGAGGTGAGGATCTGGTGGAACAGTGAGGGGGAGGTGATCAAAACCCAGGGTAGTGGACACTGTCCTCTTTTGTGGAGTTCAGAGCTGCACACTGATAAAAGTGAGAGCGGAGCAGTTGTTCTCATCCTCCTCCTAAGCATCCCCTACAGCCTGTGGTCAGACAGGATTCAGGGTAAGCGCTTTGGTCTGCAGCAAAACTGTTCTATTTTGTTGCAAGAAGAGGTGAGAATTGCACAAACAAGTCCACTGTTCTCTGCCTGTGTTCAGCAAAAGGAGTATTATCTCTATCAYACTCCATGACCAAAAGACTGCTCCTAGGTACTAGAAACCCTCCCTTGGCCACCCCCAGTCATGCAACTGAGCAAATAAACTCAGAGCAGATGGCACAGAACATACAATCCTAATTCTTATTTCATGTTTAAAACACTACAGAAAGAGCATCTCTGTCCTCTCCTCTCCTTCCTCTACCATCTGAGATGCATCAAGCCCAAAATTAATTCTTTCTCAAGTAACATAAACATATTAACATTCAATATGAGAAAGACTGATCCCCAAATCTCTTGTCCCTTACGTATTTTCAGGCTGAAATTACTTCTATCCTGCACTGATATATAACAATGAAGTTCACTCCTGATACAACTGTGGGTTTATTTAAAGCTATCCAAGGTAGGAGAACACTTGTTAGGAAAAAATGCTTTAAACAAATCACCTTATTTTGTTGGGTTTTAATACATTTTTAAGTTTGGCTCAAGAAAATCAACATCTACACTTGAGTTTCTACTATTTTCCTCTATCATGACTATGTCTTTATTAATAATTTCTGTATTATTATCTTAAAGTGAAGTRTGTGTAGATTACACAGCACCTTCCCTGCAGTTCTGGCAGAGGTCCCTACAGGAGCTGCTGTGGTGAGCAGTCCTATGGCTCATGCCCTGAGAATGGTGTCCCTTTAAGCTGTGCTCTGCTACCCCTCTGAGCTGACACCACAATGTGGGACTGAGAATCATTATATCCTGTTGGAACCCCTCTCTGCAGARGAGGCAGTGTGCCTTGCCTATCGCTTACATTCACACCTCATCTAAATGAGGAGAAAAGAACAGAAGGATGGAGAAGGCTCAGAGCTTCCTCACTTCCTTCAAGGCTCCCTTTTTTTCCTTCTATACAACATTCTCCTTTGTGTTGTTGGCTACRCTGTATTATCATGAGCTCCTTGGGAAAAGACCTCTTCTCTCTATCTACAAAGCAATCATTAAAAAACAGTAATGTCTTGGCTCCACTATGCAGTTAGTTTCTCCTTGTATGTTCTTGCTCCCAGCAGTGTTAAGTCCATGTGTAGCTCTTATTCACAGGAAATCCTTTTAGTCTTACAATGAGGCCTTTGTAGCAAGTCTTTGGTGTTATTCTTCTGTATTTGCAAGGACTCGTGAATACCGAGCTGCCTGGGACACAGTATCTAGGGGAATAACTAATATAGGCTAAACGTAAACTAATTTTGGGGAACAAAAGCAGCCTTCAAGCTATATGCAAAGTTACTAAAGGCTGTTTTTTCAATGAGGGTGAGTGGAAGTGACAATTCTTTTGCACTTAATGAGCCAGAGTAGCAGAGATTAGAGAAACCCTCTAAATTATTTGGCTGTTGAATAAAAATCCAATTTAAATCTAGTGGAAAGTAAGAGCTTTGGTTCAGCTGTAGAATCAGGGTGCACAGGCAAAGAAAATAAGCAGTCTTTTTAGATCCAGTCCCTAAACTAGTAACAGTTTATTATACAAAAGCCAAGCACAGATAATGAGAAAAAGAATATGTTAAGAATRAAGAAAAAAAGAAATCCTTGGGAGACCAAGAGGTTTGCTCAATGTTATTAACTATTCCATGGAAAACAGTAGCCTTTCTAGAGAAACTGATATGCCTTCCTCTCACMCTGCCTTGGGCCAGGGCTCAGAGGAGACAGCAGCTCACAGTCAGGCCAGTGTGGCAGCATCTGATGACATTTCTGCTTGCTGGCATTGCTCAGCAGTGCCCATTAAAACATTTCAACCACTTGAAAGATCCTGTGTGAGGACTTGGGATAAAATCTGCCCTGCAAGGGAGTGAAACCAGCAGAACAGCAATAGAAAAGCTAAGGAAAGGTTTCAAAGGTTTACAGAGGGGAACTTCAGTCAAGTATTGTCAACCTTTTTCATCTTGGAAAGTCCCATTTCTGCATCAGCCAGGAAAGAATTTCSCTTCTTGTTTTGTTCACAAGAAGAAACTGTAACTTGGCAGGGGTCCACTGCAAACAATAAACACCAAGAGAACTTTGCCAGTTTCCATAGTGGTTACACATCTTGGATCCCATCTTTCCTCTTTGCTTTGGCTGTCTCTGAGGCTGCAAGGATTGTCTGCTAAGCTGATGACCACATAGACCAACCCAGTGAAATGGAATGAAAAGCTATGTGTACAAAGAAATACTGACTTTTGGCCTTCTTGAAAACTATGCCTCCCTAAATGACAACCTAGTCTTCAAAAATGAAAAAAAAAATCTAAGCTCTTTTCTTAAAACAACAATGAAAAATAGCACACACACACAACCTGCCCAAGGAATGCTGTTTGTTTAGCAGGGCTAAAGTCAACTGGCTTCCTGTGGATTTGTCATTCTAGATAGAGTCTTTCACTAAAACAGTCTCACTGAGGATGGGGGCATTCACATGCCTCTTCTTTTAGGAAAATGTGTCATTGAAACCCAGAATSCAGATCCTGTTTTAAGTGGGATAATCATCATGGTCTTCTTCACCATGTACTTTCATCAAACTTGTAATCATGACTAACAGAGATCGTGTATTTTCTATTCTGTTTCATTAAAATAATCAATACAATCARCTGATAGAAGGGGAATTCTATCACATGGTCACATCACCTAATTTCTAAAACAAACAAGGCTTAAAAATGCTAAACCCCAAAACAAACGAAGAGGGTGGAGTTAGTGCACCCTACAACTGATGAGGCTTCAAAAGACAGCTGAGCTAATCTAATACCCAGTGAGTCCACAAGACCCTCTAGCTCATTATTAAACACAAATCTATAGAGCACATCACTGTATTCAGCCCTCAGAAGATAGGCCTTTATGGTGACTGTAAAATTCTCATTAGGCTACTGGGATTATCTCTTCCCTTTATCTTATTTGTTTGGCTCTATAAATGATGAAGAAAAGACATGATGAATCAATGAGTGATTCAGATTTTTGCCTTCAGTCTTTATCATCAGGCATTTATCTACTTTTTGTCTCTGGAGTTTTTTATCCTGCAGCAAATTTATTGTAGTGCCTCTGAGTGATTTTTTTTTTCTTTTCCTTCCCCTCCCTTCCCCCAATACTCTATTGATTTTCTCATTTTTACAAATAAGCATAGCAATAAATAAAATTACAAAAGCTCAGGACAGAATCGTAGCTGAATAAATACACTCATCAAGAATAAAAAATTGTTGGCTAGACTGGGAAAATTACAGCTCCCACATGCACATTCTTTATTATGAAGTGAAAATGCAATTAGTAAAGCAGAAGAATCCCAGAGTCAGGCTTTTATTTCCCATTTTGCTACTGGTGCACTGTGGTCACAGGTGGTGTGTTTTAAATAATTGGGCAACATTACCCAAGGTGGGGGTGAAATGGAGGTGTTCTGACTCCACTGGCACTGGTTTGACAAGGAGGTCATTGCACCACCCTCCTGTCACCATCACAGCCCCACCATCACACAAGATCAGTGCAATAAACTGTCGGGCTGGCTGAGGGATGCGCACATGGAATTAGCTGGTTCTTAACTTCTTGGATTGAAAAGTCCAGCCACACAGCACACGATGGATCAATATCTTTCTGAATATTCTACAGACTTTAGGATGTTACTTGTTCCAAAGTTACAGAATTATTTTGTGGCCTTAGGCATTTACAAGGGCTTAGAATTCTACTTAGGTATAGTAGAAATAGCAAGGGCTATTTCGCAGATTCAGAGAGGACCCAGGTCAATATTCTTTATTAGGTTTCTGTTTTCCACAGATAGATTTATATTAGTACAAACAGTCTCCTAATACTTGAAAAATATAAGGCATCAAACATATAATAAATGTTTCCTGAAAAGAATCTCAACTGATTAGATAAATATCTCAGTCAGTTAAGGTACTGCACGTTCTCACTAACCTCATATGCTTAGAAAGGTTTCAGGATTTATTCTTTTGGAAATAAACAAACAAAMCCCCTGTCAGTTCACTAACTCTGAAAACCAGTTATGAGAAATATTTTCAAGCACAGTATCTAATACATCACCTGTTCTCTTTCTGCATGAAGAGCAAGAAAAATTAATTCTAAAAGTGCCAATACCCGCAATATCTCCGATATACATTTTCTATGACAGAACTCATTTAGCACTTCGGCCGGGCAGGGCGGGCACAATTTTCCCGGGTCCCCTCCGCGGTGTCCCGAGGCGGGGAGCGGGTCCCTTTCCCGGGATGCGGCAGCCGCGGGGCCCCGGTTCAGCACCTCGGCCAGCTCCGAGCATCGCCCGGGCGGCGGGGACACCGCGGGGACACCGGGAGACGGGGACGGGGACAGAGCCGTGCGACAGGGACAGGGCTGTGGGACAGGGACAGAACCGTGCGACAGGGACAGAGCCATGGGACAGGGACAGAGCCGTGAGACGGGGACAGGGACAGAGCGATGGGACAGGGAYAGAGCCCAGTGACAGGGACAGAACCGTGAGACGGGGACAGGGACAGCCCGTGAGACAGGGGCAGAACCATGGGACAGGGACAGAGCAGTGAGACAGAGACAGGGACAGAGCTGTGCGACAGAGCCAGCCCTGTGAGACAGAGCCAGCCCCGTGCGACAGGGACAATCCCGTGCGACAGAGCCAGCCCTGTGAAACAGAGCCACCCCGTGTGACAGTGCCAGCCCCCTGAGACAGGGACAATCCCGTGTGACAGGGACAATCCCGTGTGACAGTACCAGCCGCCCCACCCAAAGCCGAGCCCGCAGCAGTCCCTGCCCGGGCACCGGGAGCTGCAGGGGAGGATGGAGGATGGGCGATAATTGTGCCGCTCCTGCGCGTTCGCTGTTCAAGCGGTGTCTGCACAGTGGTTTCTGCTGTGGCCTTGCTCAGAAAACACATTTTTCATTCCTGTCATGAGTCACATTTGGAAAAACTAAAATACTGAACAACACAGGTGAAAAATGAACCACAAAGAGAAAGAACAGTCGGGAGGCACAACTGAAGGGAAATATGAAAGCTAATGCTTGCTTTTTTTTTTATTTTGCCTGTCACTCTAATACAAAAACCACAACACAGTTTGTTTGTGCCTTTTTTTAGAGGAAGTAACAGCAGGGTATGGGGATAAGCCACAAGACAGCTGGAGGCAAAGTACACTAGTACCTCATTGCAACATGGACTTGATAAAAAAAAAAAAATAAGATCTATAATCTCAATGGAAAACAGGGTGAGCTGTGGTTGAGAAATGAACTGTGCTGGACAGCACAACTAGTAAATGAATGCTCCACATGGGTCAGGTTCACTCTAAAATAGTCCGGAACAGTCTGGCAAGTTGACTAAACCAAGCAACTCCCACAAAAAAATACTACAAAAAGTCTGAGAAGAAAATTAGTAGAAGAATGGGGAGAATGTGGGGTGTGGTGGTGATTTGCATCCCTGGCATAGGAAAGCAGTACAGGAATTACATAAATGGAGGAAGAATTCATTTTGCATAAAAACTACCTGAAACCTAAATGTTGAAAGAACTCCAAATGAGATTAATATTGCAGAGATTGCTCATGCAAAGCTGTGTGGGATGATGACAGAAACAACACCGTAAGTGACCTCATCTAGCATCAGAGAAGCTGCCTGTGGCACAGGAAATACAGCACTTTCCTCTGAACATGGGGCTCATTTGTTCCTGATAAATCTTAACGAGATGAACAAACCAGGGGAACTCAATGGTATTTTCAAATCAGGATACCTACCTCCACAMCTACATTTCAGGGAAATTAACACACTTGGTATTTACTGCTATAAAAAACATACTTGATTTAAGTATACTGCATCTGGCAGGAAAATATTCCTGTTGTTAGAATAGTCACTGGTAGAGTCTAGAGAGCAAATGACACTTTATAGCCCAAGCATAGAGAAATTTTACTCCCTCACAGCTATCTGATTCCCAAAGAATAATTAAGCATTATGTAACTGATTTCTAAATTCTATATTTTAATTCAGTGAGGTCTTTAATTTGCTTGACAGACTTATGTCTTTGCAAAGATGGCCCAGTGTATGGCATAGAAACCTGCACCAAGAGTTTCCAGGCATTGTTCCCAAAAAAGAAAAATGGCAAAAAGTTAAAAGCAAAAGGAGGTCATTTGGAAGGTTAAAAAAAAGGAAAAAAAMMCCCACAAAATATCTTGTCAGTACAGAAGAAAGGCAATCCCACCAAAATTTGATTAAAGCTTTCAGCAAAGACTATTCAGTACATGTTCCACCTTCAAGGCAAAAATAAAGTTCCTTACTTCAATCAGTGATACAGGATAAGGTGAAATAAATTTCATTAATTGGATGTATTTGAAAAGGTCATTTAAAAATCACCACAAAGTAGATGGCATCGCTTAGCCCTAATCCTGCCTTCGTGGAAAGCAATGGTGTTCCTAAGATACCTCAGCCCTCAAAAAGAAAAAATGTTGTGTAATTAAGGAGGGTCACAATATGTGCAGGCAGGTCAGAACAGATTACAGCCAGATTCCTTTTCTAGATGGGGTTCAAAACTGTTTTCAACACAGTAGTGGCTGAGAACTGATAAAGCACAGTCCCTTTCTATTAAAAAAAATCTTTCAAATCTGCGAGAGTAAAACATGCTCAGTCATGTATGAATAATAACCACTCYGCTTCTCTGTATTACTATGAGAATCTTTCCTGATTTATTTGCACATCTACACGGGAAAAACATGAGAAATCCTCCCAGCATACCCCTTCCAGCAGTGCAAAGGTGTACAAAAGAACAACAAAATTCAGCCTTCTGCTCCACATCAAGAACAAATATTCTGCTGAAGGTATTACACCTGCTCACAGTGCTTGGTCCAGCGTATACAAGTCTGAAAAATAAACCAGCAGGTCAGTAACTTCCACACAGGCAGCTCTTCATTCTGCCAGGGGACCTGAACTTTTGTTCATTATTATGAGTCTGCTTGAAGAGGAATSCATGGACTGGGACTTCCCTCCTCCCTATCATCTCTCCTGGACACCTGTAAATATAAATATATCTCCTCTTGTGTTCKATATTTGCTAGTGCCTTAAATGATCTAGTTTTTTGGGACTGTTTCTTATTCTCCTCGATAAGAAGCCATATGGGCTGTGTTCCAGGCCAAATAGCGAATTTACTCCTAAAAACAAAAACAGCAGCTTTCCCTGGCAAGATGACTCCTTATGTGAGGACAGGACTGAGCTAAGTCACAGCTTGTCACCTCTGTACCACTGCCTCCCCTGTTAACTTTACCAAATCCATTATTTGCACTGGATTCCCAGTCTGCCTTTTTATTTTTTTTTAAATTTTTTTGTGCAAAGCTTTCTTGCCTCTGGGGGACATTGGGAAGAGAAATTCATTAATCTCTGCAAAACGCCGAGAGGTCTGCTTACCACTGATTTCAGTAAATAATCTCCACCAGAGTACCTTTGCTAGGATGGGAAGAGCATTGTTTGGTTTGGATCCCACTAAAAGAACCTGAATTAACAGGAGTGATGAAGGATGAACACCTCTGGTGCAACTGAGGAAGCTGCAGAAGGGAAATACCTGCTGAACTGACCCAGAAAGAGTTAAGTGTCTGATGGAAAAATCCCTACGGGTTTGAACTTAATGTGCAGTGACAATGAGGAAATCCATCTGGATGTAAAGCTGCAAGAAATACAAGGCATCAAGAAAGGCAGCATTCATGCTTTTTGTGAGTCTGGAGTTATTGTATCCAGCATTTGTCATGATACCTTAGATAACACATAATTGTTCTCCAAAGGGTTCTCCACAGCGCTCGCATAATGAAGCAGGTTTCRAAAGTGCTTAGTGGGAAGGGAAGAGGGTGTCTCATGACAAACATAAATGTTCCTTGTATTTCAAAAGGAGCCAGTTTCAGTAATTGAAATAAATTCCYCGCACTGGTAGCAGGCATGTGAACAGAGCAGATTGTATCGAAGTTCAGGAAGATAATCAGAGCTCCCATCCTGCCTGTTTTTCAATCCGGGGTGCTGCTCTGAGATTTGCATTCAGCCATGTCCAGCTGGAGCTTAGCAGGGTCAGCCACAGCTCATTTATGGAAGAGCTGGGACTTAATAGCAGATGAGCAAAGAGTCCAGAGTAAATKAATAAAACCAGTATGGAGTCAGGTCAAGAACAGCAAAGACAAGGAAGAAGTTAATTTTTCTTGCAAACATGTTTTTGGCAGTGAATTTTGTATCTCTGTGGTTTTGGGAACAAAAAGGACCATTCCTTCTTTGCTTGCTTCCAGAATGCACCTGTTTGTATGAAAGGRGATGGGAGCCATCAAACCATCAGCCACACCCAGGAAATTTTTGTAAGGCTGGGAAAAAAAAGAGGATAAATGAACACAACTCAATGAGAGYGGGAAAAATTCAAATTACATCGCAGGGAATGGAAAACTATTAAATAGATACTCATGCCAAGGTGATGAGCTGATTATGAGGCAAGCTGAGGAGACAGYTCAGCTGCACACACCGGAGGACTTTAGCAAGCCTTTTAGTCAGCATTGTCCTCACCTGTCTAAGGGAAATAATTTTCTGGTGTTTCAAAGACACAGCGAACTACCTGACTTATATGTTGATACTTGACATGCTCTGAAACCCCATAATGTGCTTATTACCATAACCTTTAATCAGGTATTTTATTAAACGTGCTCTCAAATAGTACAGTTTAGAGGGTAAAATTAACAAGTAAATAAAGTAGAAAAGCAAAGTCAAACTCGCAGYGAGCAGCAGACTCTGGTTATTCCTTGAGGCTGCTCATGTTTTAAACACCTCCTCTCAGGGCTGCTCGGTGCTTTCCGCTGAACACGACAGCGGCCGCTGGTGATTGACACTCAGCCATTACACAGTGCGGTTTTGTCAGCAGGAACTCAAGGAAAAAGTGAAGCTGAACACCTTTGGATAAGTGTGCACTCCTGAAAATGGCCATAATTTACTCAAGCCTCTTCCATTGATGCTGATAGGAGTAACATTTTAAGATAAGCCTGCAGAAAAAAACTGTAATTTTCTGGTTTCATAAAAAATCCTTGTTTCTTTCCCTACTGCTTTTGTGGGAAGAGGAAGCCCCAGGCATCTGACTGCAAGCTCTCAGTCACCCAGTGACTCTGACCTACAGAGCATAATACAGAGCAATCACACCTCCATGGGGTAGCTATTCAGAGACATTCAAGCCTATACAGGTGAACTGGGTTCCTTGCTTTTTTGGGTTGGTTTTTTTTTTTTTCCCCTCCTTTCTTTTTCTTTTCTTTCTTTTCATCTCTGAATTCCTCAGTCTGGGC
The DNA here is from genome assembly GCF_030028575.1 of Malurus melanocephalus. Classification (NCBI taxonomy): domain Eukaryota; kingdom Metazoa; phylum Chordata; class Aves; order Passeriformes; family Maluridae; genus Malurus; species Malurus melanocephalus. The sequence continues at coordinate 636,837 of NW_026623400.1, forward strand.
AGATTTTCTTTTCTCTTTTCCTTTATTTTATTTCATTTTTATTATTTCACCTCCTCTTTGCCTTTGCCCCCCCTCAAAGGTACATCAATCACCTCTACCAGTTTGAGCTGGGAAAGGAAGGCTACTTCAAGGTCACTGTGTAAAAAGCCCTAATGCTTTTCAGTGAAAGGGAAGGGAAAAGAGGCCGTAAGTGGCTTCCTGTTTCTATTCATTGTTTAGGGAAACTCCTTAGGAAGGAAGGAGAAAGTASCATGGTGGGGAAGGCTGTATGGCCAGAGGAAGGGGGAAGGGCCACGCACAAAAGGGCAGTCCTTACAGATAATATCCCGCAAAGAGAAAAACTTATTGGCATGCAAATGGATGAGCGTGAGCTGGAGAGAGATGAAGGAAACAGATGCAATTCCCCAGAGAGAAGCAGCTCCCTGGAGGCCAATTGCCCGTGAAAGGGGCTGGCCATCGCTGACAAGGACAGATTCTGCAGAAGGGAAGTGGGGGAACTGCTACAATAAATCCAGCACATGTTCCTTCCTGGATTTTCTCTGCTGCATGGAGCAGCTGTGCCTCTGCTCAGCCCCAACACAATCTCTCAAGATAGCCAGTGCTCGTGCTCACACCATTCAGGAGGGAGCAGAGGGGAAAAGGAGCTTTCACCATGGCAGAAACCTCAACACTGGCCTCCCCTTCCTCCACCTGCACGAGTGACCTGCAAAGGAGGTGCTGACCCCACAGGGACCTGCAAAGGGGGTGCTGACCCCACAGGGACCTGCAGAGGAGGTGCTGACCCCACAGGGACCTGCAGAGGAGGTGCTGACCCCACAGGGACCTGCAAAGGAGGTGCTGACCCCACAGGGACCTGCAAAGGGGGTGCTGACCCCACAGGGACCTGCCAAGGAGGTGCTGACCCCACAGGGACCTGCAGAGGAGGTGCTGACCCCACAGGGACCTGCCAAGGAGGTGCTGGACCCCACAGGGACCTGCAGAGGAGGTGCTGACCCCACAGGGACATGCAAAGGAGGTGCTGACCCCACAGGGACACAGGCAGCAGAGGACCCAGCTGCCTTCAGCCACAGCCCTGAGCAGAGGATGGAGCTCCAGGTCCACTCTCCCATCCCCAAAACTGTTTCTGTCACCCAGCCCTCTGAGCAGCAATTTCTGCCATCACCCTTGGGTGTWCAGCACTATTTATATTCCATATTTWAAATAAAACYATGCTAAACACACTTCAGTGTTGTTTTACAAGTGAGGAAGCATCACATCCATCCTTAACGGAGGGCTGGATTAAGATGCGCATACACAAGGATAAAGCCAAGTTACTGCACACTATTTCTTGTTAGCAGAGTATTTTGTAAKGCTGTTTTCCCTAGGTTTAGGGTTTTATGTTTGCTTTGACTATGTGGGCACAAGAGAGGCAGGAGAAGTGTCATATTTTTTATTTTTATATTGTTTACCAACTACAGACTTGCAATGGAGCTGTTATATATCATCTTTCAAAACACATTTTGAGTACTGTGGCTGTTGAAATATTAGTTTTCAATACCTATTCAACTACAGTCACTTACAATGACACTATTGTTCTAGGTACCTTACTAGTACAGAATAAAAGGCAATCTCTAKCTCCAAGAATTTATATTCTACACATTATACATAACATTTAGGCAAATCTTTTCAAATGGATATTCCTATTTTATTGCTRGAGAATTTAGATATGGGTATTTTTTACTCAAATGAGATTCCCATACAGGAATTCCTRACAGTGCCATTAAGAGGAAGCTGTTAAAAGAACACACTGATTTTTAAAATGTAAATATTCATGCAGAGCCGTAGAAAATACAGATTGTTTTTGTCACGGAGAGAAACAATGCAAGTGATTAATAACGTGGCCACTATTGAACTTTCATTTCCTCTTGAGTGCTGCGATGCTCGCTTTTTGATTCCAAAGTATCCCTACATTATGCTGCAGCAATAAGCCTCTCATCTTTAATTATCAATTCCCTSCCCAAAGCAGAGAGGTAAAACGCTGCCGAGTCAGACAATGCCCGCCAACTGCCCTATTGCACCGTATTCCAGGGAGTCTGCCCAGACATTGCAACACAACAAGAGAGCTAAAAAAAGCCAGCCCTGGAACCTGAGATAAGGAAGCACTGAGAAAAACAGCAACCACAAGTTCTCATGGGATGAGGCTTGGCTGACGCTGGAGCAAGAAATACATGAAAGAAACAAGTGAACCGCACCCATGAAGTGACAGCTTCTGCTCGGTGATAAAGACCCAGATAGGCTCTTGCAGGCTGGGCCTCTGCCTAGGCTATTTATATCATTCAAATAGGAAAACCTACTAATATATATAAACAAAAACTCTGGAGTCAAATGGTTGGTGATTATCTGTTTAATCCTCTGTATAGATTTTTTAAATGGCATACCAAGCACATTCTACAAAAAAAAAAAAAGGTTTGAGCTGTGATGAAACCAGCTTCTGACTAAAGGCTAATAAGCATAGTAGTGCAAGATTATGGATGCAGTTAAAATATATAAAATTTTTAGTGTTAGTGTCTCTGCCCCACCAGTGCTTTTGGCAGTAAGACAAAAAGGTCTTGCCTTCTCAGGTTTGTATCAATTTACCATAGACAAAAACCCAAGCACTGCACATCCTTGGTACGCAGAAATAAAGTAAAAAATTATGGTGGGATAAATTATGAATTCTTATTCAACCTGAAACCAAAGGCAGGTTAGTTCCCTTCACTTTTGTGTTCTCTTTTCATTATAACTGTGCTCCTTTAGAACTTCTCGTCATTACCCCCTTGAAATTGAACCACTTCCCATGTGGGCTTCCAGAAGCCTACAAAAAAAAGTGAATAATACARTTCAACACCTCTCTAATCTATGCTGTTCCTCTAACTGATGCACTGGGTTTCTACAGACAACCAGATCACAAATCAAATTTTCATTTGGGATTGATTTCCCTTACCAGTTCAACATCACCAAGTCTGTGAATTAAATGTGCCAACCTCATTTTATCCCACCAAAGTCTTGCAAACACAGCTGTGCAGGACTCCTCACCAGGCCATACACACATGGCTGTAAGGACTAGATGATTCCATGTAAATGAAGTTGTGTTATCAGTAAGTTTTCATGCCTAGAAAGATTCCTGTAGACCCACATGRGTCTATTGATGTCTGGTGGAGTTGAAAGCGAGCTGAACTCTGTTGGAGAGGTGTTAAAAGGCTGTGATGAAAGGAGCTGGCTTGGATTAGCCATTGGAGGGATGGGTCACAGCTCTTTGTTCCTACACTAATGACTGTGCACAGGACACACCCACTGTTTCATCTCCCCACAGACAGGTGTTGACACTGCTCCAGCTCTGCTCCTACACGCCTTCTCCTGCTGCAGCACCTGACCATCCACACACCAACCTCTCAGTCATGCCTGGTGTCTGTTTTGGACATGCATGAGGTTTGTATGATAGGAGTGAACTGCACTTCAGTTTCATGGGCTTGCTGAGCCCTGTGCAGGGGGATTTGCAGAACCCTGCATTTCCTGTTACACAGCACMGAGCAGGAGAGCTCTTCCCCATCTGGCACAGGATGTCCATCCAGGAAACCAGAAGAAAAGTGCACAACAAGTGAGGTCCAGTCTTAAGAGAGTGAGAACCTAAGGAAAAAAATCACACAAAATTAAGCCCAAATCACACAAAATTAAGCCCAAATCACACAAAATTAAGCCCAAATATGTTCGGATCCAGTTCCAGACACTGAAGTTTGCTGTACAGCACAAGCAGATCTTTCTCTGGATATGGCTGGGTACAGTGCTGCTCCTGCCTTCAGAAAAACTCAACTCAGGAGTTAGAGATGGTGGAAATCTACCCTTACCAGCCCCATGTGTCTGCTGGATAATGCAGGAAAATTAGAGCATTGAAACAATAAAATAAGACTGGATTTGAAGGCAAGCCCTTACAGTCAAAAAAGAAAAGAGAAAAAAAAAAAAGAAAGAAAATTGTGTAATTTGAAGACATGGTCCAAAAAAATGATGCAAACTGCAAGATGGACAGAATTGCAATGATGACATGATTTAGCATGTAGATTAATGCCTTCTAAACAGGACAGGATTGAAAGTCAATACTTCAGTTTATTGATTTTGGCAATGATTGCCATTTCTTATGTCTTTCAGCAGTATGAATGAAACACTCTGYAGGAAGCCACTGATGAAAAACAGGCTTTATGTTTGTAAATTGAAAACTATTAAAAATAATGTAAACAAATWGAAATGAAGGCAACTACACAATGCTCTACACACTGTTCATCAAGGGAAGTTTCAAGCTTAGAAACTAAGGAAAAACCATGAACCACAAATACTATTTACAACAGGTCTGTTTTTAAGCAAAGTAAGGCAAAGACAGAAATGGGACCTCCAGTAGTCCCACATTTAAAATTCAAACTGTAAAGAATACCACCATCACATTTCCCTTCACTTTATGCTATATACAAATTTCTCTAATGTTTACTCTTTAAAGACCCAATTGGCAAAAATAAGCAATTTTTACAAGTGCATTTGATGTATGCTTAAAACTTAATCAGTTTAATTCTGCACTATGGATGGCTCAACCATGGTATTTTCCTCATGCAATGTCTGATATTAATTCTAATCTCAGACTGCTCTCTACTGGTAATAAATTATGTTAAAACTCATTAAATATCTGCAATCCCAGAGACATATAAAGAACTGCAGTTGGCACAYATTCTGTCTTTGAATTGATGCAGAAATGAGGGGGCTTGAGAAAGCAACATGATTCTGAAATGAAGAGTAAAATGCAATTGTTTGAGCCAAAAGCTTTTTATTGACCYATGTTGGCCCTATTCCTGCTCCCCCTGAATTTGGTACCAAAACACACAGCTGTCCCAGATTATTTGGTAGGGGCTTGGCCTTTTGAGCATAAATAATCCTTTCTGCAGTCATGCAGGATGGGACTTGCAAGAACAAAGCATGCAGGCTGCAAGTGGAGGATGGGGACATTTTGGTCCTTGCACTGCTTCAGCTTTTCTTGAGGTCCAAAGATGTGATAACTTTGTTACAACTGCCGGGTGAAAAACAATTAATTGTTTTCTTCTTCCAATTTCATACCTTAAATTGTCCCATAACCCTGGGAGACACCAATCTAAAGCTGTAACACATCCTAAGTACCCCAAACTGCRGCACTGGCATTTCCCTTGGCCCTGTGGCGTATTTTTATTTAATAATAACAGTAAAATACACTGTTCACAGTCTGAACTTGCTTCTCTAAGGCAGAGAAACCCCTCTTCAAAACTCTGTGAGGTGCATATGCTCTGAACCTCAGGGAGAAAACTGCTCACTGTGSTTTGCTTTTCCTCACAAGTAATCAGACTTCAGGCCATGCTGAGGTGCCACTTTGAACCTCACCAGTTCCCCAGTAAGAGCTCTTGACACAGACACAAATGCCACCTGCTCTGGTTCTCATTTGCTCAGACTTGCCTCCCAGAAAAAAACCCCACACCCACAAACCCAAACAAACCCCAATTATTATTGTGAGACAAGTTGAAGTCCTTTCCCTTTGTCTCYCCTTCCCACTTACTCTTCAGAGTTTGACTCTACCTCCCTGTCACTCTTTCAAACATCTTTCTCTTCCCTGGCACAGATTTTCACGGGAAGGGAAAGAAATTGATGCCAGGGATCATTCACCCTGYTCAGTGCAGCATGTGAGAGCACTGGCCTGGATATCTCTGCTGTCCTTCTTTGTGCTCTGTGCCACCTGTTGCTTATTTTGTTTTCCACATGTTCTTCAGTAACTGCTCAGACTGAGCTCTGCTCTTGACAGAGTCATAATTTACCTTCTCCATTGTGGTTCCACACATCTCCCCCATCCCCAATTTTTTTTGATAAGATGGTTCATAAACCAATTTTTAACATTGGTACATACACTATATTTTGTTTTGCTCATACTTAAAGCCTGAATCTATGCAGTAAGTTAGATAAACTGAAATCTGGGATTGGCAACACAATTAAAAAACTAGGAAAAGTAAATATAGCAGGTCAAAACCCAAAGTTCTTCACAATCTGGGTTATAATGGAAGTGCTGGCTGATCTGTTGCCACTCTCTGTGTACAATTATTCAAGTGTGATAATTGTTTGCAAACATATGGAACACATGAATAAAASCTCTTATAGATTTGGAGAGTTCAAAAGTCTCTCATATTGGGATCTTGCTTCCATTGAATTGAATTGGATTCATTTCACAGCCTAGCAAGAATGTTAATTAACAAAATCTGAGCTGCTCCATGACTTTAGAATAATTGRGACAGTGTTTGGGACCCTCTGAAGCTGTGAGATGCTACCTCAAACACAGAGCATTGCACGACACAACCCTTTGCAGTCCCATTAGAAGGATGATCCYAAAGGAGCTCCCCACAGCTAACAGAGTCCAGAGCTGTGCTGCAGAACCCCTTGGACCATGACCCCACACTGGGACTCTTGTCTGTGTTCAGGGGCTCAAAGGCAAGGCAAGATCTTACTGCAGACCTGAACTGCACCTCCTGAAAGGGGAATCATGGAATTGTAGAGAGGCTTGGGTTGGAAGCGACTTCAAAGATCMCYTYRTTCCAACCCTGCTGCTGTGGGCACCTTCCACCAGCCCAGGATGCTCCAAGCCCTGTCCMACCTGGCCTTGGGCCCTTCCAGGGGTGGGGCAGCCACAGCTGCTCTGRGCAACCAGTGCCAGGGYCTCATCATCCTCACGGAAAACACTTTTTTTTTTAATATCTAATCAAAACCTAYTCTCTGTCAGCCTGAGACTTTCCYCCCTGTCCTGTCACTACATGCTTGGTAACCAGTCCCTTTCCATCTTTCCTGCAGTCTCCCTTCAGGTACTGGGAAGCCACAATTCATGCTTCTGGCCACTGAATTTCAGAGGATGGATATACAGCAGCTATTACCCTGCCAAAGCAGTTTGTCCCAAAACCTTTCCTCTGGTGTCAATGTGAGAAATTGATGGTTATTTCAAATTTCATAGACAATGCAATGTTATTTACTGAGCTGCTCAGGAAACATGGCAGTGCAGAACATCCATCTCAGCACTGAGTTACGCAGCAACCTTTCACAATCCCAATGAAAAAGAATGCACCGATGGAAAAAACTTCAAAACTAGGGAAAAAAAAACCAAAATAAAACCAACCTAAAAAAAAAATCCAAACACCTCATACCCCCAAAACAAAAAGAATAAAAAAACCACAAAACTAAAGAAAATCTTAAAGCAAAGATTAAACCAACTTTCCCCAGCCCCCAAAACAGGCATTGTTCCAACCATCAGCCAAACAACTCAGGCTGGAGAATTTACTGCCCAATTATTACGTGACCAGTTATTGGATAGAGTTGACAAATATTTCCTGCGCTTTCCTTTGCTTCAGAGTTGGCACTGCTCTTCTGCCTTTTGGAAGAGCTGGAGCTCTTGCCAGACTGCTTGGCACTGCTCTAATTGACAATTTTAGGGCAGTAAATTAGAAGGGTTTTTCATGTTGTTTTACTTCTAATTTTAATCAGACATAGAACCACTTGGCACAMCAAGCCACACACTCTTCCGTGCAAGTTCACAGTGCCTCCATAAAAATACCCTCATTGAAATGTAACTTAACTTTAAAAGAGTCACACAAAAGCAATGCGCTGACTAAATGCGCTGGTACGGTGCATTGAGAGACTGTGAATTCCAATTTCAGCCATGCCAGTCATTTGGCATTAAAATATGCACCAGCTGTGAGTGTTTGGATCTCGATAAGTCAGAGTGTGCTGGAAAGCTGACAAGATACTGCTGTGAAAATGTTTCCAGCCCCTAATCTCGGCTGTCTCCTCTTTTTCATATTTTGCTACCCATGTTGGTGTATAATACAGGGAGAAATAAATGCAAAATCCAAGGAAGATGTGCATGGGGTGACACCAGTATTTATAGAATTTCTAAGATAGTGCTGYCACTCACACAGCTCTGGACTCCTCTTTGATGAGTTGTCTCCGGTCAGCCTTTCTAAATTGCTAATTTATTTTCCCCATGTGAGAAAGAGACCAGTATTAGTAAAACTGGGATATGTAACATTGCTGGGACAGGCAGGAATAGTGGGATTGAAACCCACAGAAAGCCTTTCAAAGTGGGACACTGGCTGCTGTCAAAGGAGCTGAAAAATGAGTCTCGACCAGGAGGTATTTTTGGACTGATTTATCAGTAGAGCATATCATTCTGTAAACTCCCTTTTGAGCAAATATTTCTTTCCCTTCTCCCTATTATTTATTCATATCCACATTAAATCTCACACACAAGCCACCAGATTCTAACCTGCTGAGGAGGGCAGAGCAGTRTGCTTCCCATCTGCTCTGCTTAGCCTGCGAGATGCTCTGGATCTTATCCTGCCTTTCTGCAAGGAAAACCTTCCCCCTTTGTTGCAGCCATCTTCCCAGCCCCACAACAGGGTGAGGAAGRCTGCAAATTCACTTCAGAGTCTGAACTTTCTGCAGCAGAAAGCTGGGAAAGGACAGTCTGAAAGCAAGAAGGCACTGCTGGGTGTGCCACGCTCTGCAGTGGTCACCACAGCATCCTCCTCCTCSTGCTGACCTCCCTGCCAGCTCCAAAGGGTACCAGGGAGCACACACAGGACATGGGTGGCTGTGATATAAATAAATCTATAAATAAATATTATAAATAAATAAAATAAATATTTATTTTATATTATATTTATAATTATATATAATATATATATATAATATATATATAATTATAATTATATTATATTTATATTATATTTAATATTTATATTATCTCTGCTGGCAGAGAGCAGGATCCCCTCCGTTTAATTTATTATTAAAAAATTTATTTATTTTATTATTATAATTATGTATTTATTGTATATAAATTAATGATAAATTTATATATTTATATAACTCCCCGAGCTCCCTCCCCTGCTGCTTTGCAGAGGTCAGGGGGAAGGTGAGAAGGGCTGGGACAGCCCTGCCTGGAGCTGGGATATTCCTGCTGCAGCCACAGGACATGCACAACCTGCAGGAGGGCAGGGGCTGCCTCAGGAGCTGCTCTGTGCCCATGGAACACACATTTTTTACGAGCTAGATCAAATTCTTGAAAGCTGGCACGATCCTAGCTTTAGCTGAAGGATGTTTTAGCAATGTAAAGTCCTCATAAACCCTCTAGCCTGGGGAGGGTTTCACCCATTAAAGTGAGACAGAAGCACCAGAATCATGCATTTATCCAAAGGTGCAGCTCCACTCCCCTCCRGAGCCACCCCAGGACTGCCGTGAATGCAGCTCCAGCTGGGAACAGCCCCACACACACTCACGGTATTTAATATCAATTAATGTTTTATCAAAATCGTGAGTAAGGAGAAGGAGGATACTAATTACAGAACCTGGTATTAAAGAGAAACTGCTGCACTAGAKCCTTTTTCCCCAAATGAGGTCTGCAGGGGAATAATATAATTAAGGTACATGCAAAAAACCTGTGAGCTAGCCAAAGCAGTGTTTTATAATCAAAATACCGTTCCACAAATGCAAAGGTCACCTTACCTAAAACTGAGMAAAACTGAAAAGGAATAATTTGATAAATCAAATACAGAAGTGTTTTGTTTTTTTTTTTTTTTTAAACTCTTTCTCACAGAAATAAAAAATAACATACATGTTTTACGGCCAATAGCTGAAAGTAAAAAAGCAATCAGGTGCAACAGTTAAATCCAAAGGAGTTTCCCATTTCAAGTCAAGCTCACTGCAGGGAAAACAGAGCAAACTAATTATGATGTAAATCCACAATGAATGATGCAGAAATAGTATGCAGTGTAAACAATAATTTTGAAATTCCCAGTTTAYATCAGCACTGATCTGTTTTATACACTGCAGAAGTGTAACTCAGAAAAGATATTTTTGCACTAATGAGAGACTTCTACTTTTTAATCAAAGAATAAATTAAAGCATTTTCAAAAGCATGCCAGCCTCATTAATTAGTTCCATTAAAATGTAAAAGATGAGTACATACATTTGCCACACTTTGTGCTTGCATCTCTTTACCTTAAATATCCTATCATGCATTATTACAGGCTTGGCTGGAAATAATATCTGTTATTAATATTCCTTGATACCTCTCATTAGAAGATCCTGCATTCAATTGTTTACAATTTATCTCAATTATAACTATTTGGGCTGAAGTTTTCGCAGTGGGTATTTTAGAGAATTTCAGCCAAAGCACTGCATTTTCAAGGATGAAATAAGGGGAAATAAACGATTTAACCTGTGTAAAAAAAAGAAAAAAGCAATTTTTTTCTTGAACATAGAACAAATCCAAATTAATGCATTTCAGAAAACACACTTTGGAAAAAGTTTTAAATCTAAGAGAAGGCTAGTTCATGCTGCCCCTATAAAATCTATTGGCATTTAGGAAGTTATCATCCATTCTGCTTTTCACAAACCAATTTATTCATCAAAGRATGGCAAAGTCTTTCAGCCTCATTCCTTGATTTCACCAATTTGAAAGTGAGAAAGGACCAGGATGGAGACTGTGCTGACTGCCCACCCAGATCGAGGGACTTCCACTATGGGGTCCCACATCCACCAGGTTAAAAGCTCCATTTGCTCATGACAAAGCTCATCTCTCCCCATGAAGAAGGTGACAGAACACCATCTGGGCAGCTTCCCTTAGCTGAAATGTGGGAGATCTCTGTGGATTTAGGCATCYCAGCCTTTTCAAGCACCTTAAACCTCTGGTAGGTATTAGGACAATGCCTCAGGGCAGAATTGCTTTCTATTCAATTCTCTTTCAAAAGCTAGAAAATCACCCAAATCAAATACTCACACACCATTTGCAGAAATGTTTTTGGATGGCCACACTTATCACTCAAGAGTGAGAAAATGCTAAATAGGAGCTTCTCTCTGCAACCGTAAGTCATTCCTCTTTTTGGAAAAATTATTCTAGTCGSTCTATTTTCCCCACAGGACCAATTTCATCCAGTGCACAGCAGGAATCACGTTCACTAAATGAGCAACGATTCAATAATTTCTCCTTCTGTCACTGTTCATTACTGGTCTAGAGCCTTACTTTTTGCATACTGTTTAGTCCAAGTTCTAAACCAGCATTGTTTCTGTATTTGCCAGTGCAGTATCAGACCATTTCCAATACACTAATTGACTTACTTTCCYAATTTCCCTGCAAGATAAGGGGGTTTATTATTCTCATCTAGAAATAGCAAACAAAATCTTTTTGTGTGCGGCATAAGCTGAAGGTGGGCTTTCAAAGTAAATGCCAAATGAGTACAGGAGGAAAAAAAGCCTGTTTAACTCCTGACCCTGCTAACAAATTGGAGAATTGGATCCATGTTTGACACAACTGAACGTGAAGAGCTGRGCTCACTACTGCAGACAAAGATGCACCAAGGCAAACAGTCTGGTTTGCAAAATTCCACCAAACTGTAAGGACACGTGCTCACTGGCAGCAAGGAARTRTATTKGTGCTCCCAAGGGGCAGAATCACTTGTGTTGCACAAGACCTGCTTGTCACCAGAGACCACGGGCACAGCACACAGCCAAAGCCTCAGCTGAGCTTCCAGCCCAAGGCACCAGGGTGGTTTGGTCAATGCTCAGCAGCCTGGCCCAGCTCCAGGTCAATGTTCTAACTAAAGGCACTTTTGAGGGTACCCTGGCTGCTCAGGACAAGCCTTGCTGCAGCTCCAGAGCCCCTGGAGCAGCTGTGGCTTTCACCAGAGGCAATTCCATTAAACAGCTGTGAACGGAGCAAGAATTGACTGTGACTTTGTTTTCTGTGATTTTATCTACTTATCTTTACTGAATAAAACAATTTGGGTCTGATTTTATTGTCTCATCGGTCAGACTAACAGGTGTCCCAGCTGAAAGAGTTATCAGTARATGCATGTTTCCTCTGAAACTGAAGGAATGACTTCTTTGATTCTGTATCAAAGGGATTCTTTAGAGAGGAAGAATCAGAAAAAACATTTTTGTTTAACACAGTATTAGCACTAGACATTAACATATAAGAGTGGCAAGCCCAGCCCACTGTTACTGTAAATGTAGAAAGCATGTGCAAATGGGATTTCTCTGAGTGAGTGTACTAAACACTCTCCTTGTGATGCTAAGCCCTATTCTGTGTGAGCTGACAGCACTGCCACATTCARTGCATGCTGACAGCTGAGTTAAGAAGTGTAACACTATGATATAGAGGTGTCAAGATTGCTGAAATTAATACTGGGATGTGCAGTGTTTGGCTTGTTGACTCAGCTAACTTAGGTGTGATGGAGAAGCAGTATCATATGACAGTAGAGGCACTGCAATTTAGCATAAAGTAAAGCTATTTCTTTTTGGAAAGATTTCTGATGCTTTCTTAGAAAATGTATATTTTATACTAGACTTTTAGCTGAAGATATCAGTTTCYTGCACAGGCATATGTCTGTTATTACAGATGGGCAAAATGTAGCAGAGATGGAGCTACTCAGAAGGAAAGCAGCCAAGTGAATGATTAAGGATTCTGAATGACAGTGCTCCATCCCCTTCCCTCCACTCTAAGCAAGAGACTCTAATCCTTGAGAGACAAAGGGGTTTTTTTCTGTTGCAGTAAGTGGCGTTCTTTCAGACCCCACTTGTGCCACTGAGCTGTGCAATGAGATGACTCAGAACYGAGCTGTAAGGCTGGGGAGAGGTTCCAGAGCTCCCCTTTATGGAGAGGGCACTTCTACTGCCAGTTCAGGGGAGAGGCTGCTCAACACAAACCATTGCAGACACGGCTTCACGTTGAGCAGTTCCAAAACCATCCAGCAGAGATAACAGCAGCTCTGCCATTTGCTATCAAATCCTTTGCAATGGCTAACACCTTCTGTTCATCTCCCTTCAGGTATCAAGGTCCTTTCACCCTTAATCATTACAGGGTATTTTCTCTCTGTTTTGTAAGTAACCTAGTTTGATGTGGGACACTATTGGGATATCTTGAAGTCAGTAAACACACTTGAGTAACAAATCTATTGCTCTGAACCACATAGTTTTGTCTTTACTATCTCCTACTGACATTGTTCCAGTATAGGAGAATTAAAATTTGGATCTAGAATTTCATGTTATTGTTTTTGAGACGAGTAGGACATTCCTTGTCTTACCCAGAGAGCTGCTTCATGCTTTGCATTTGCTTTGCTGCAGGGAYCTGGAGATCAGCCCCAATCTTGGCAGGTTACAGAAAGCTCAGACATCGTGATGATGAGCACACTGAGGCACTGGGGTGGACACCACAGCCTCCTGCGTAAGCAATGCTCCTTCTCATCCAAAACCATGAAATCCGTACTGACTCAGCCCAGGAGCAGGCTGCATTTTAGACACCACCACTGACACTGACCCTACTGCAGAGAACACCAGTATTGCCTCACTGGATTCTGAGCACAGCTGTGCAAACGACAGATTTCCCCAGAACAGCCATGGTTTGGAACACCCTGGTGGGGGTGAATCACCTCGGGCTGAGCAAGAACTGAGTGCTAATCTCTCACAGTCTGGGTATGTGCTCTGCCCTGGCTGTTGTGCAAAGCCCTCTGCTCAGAACCTCTGCTTACCAAACAGGGGAAGGGGGAAACAGCCTGTTGYCAGACTTCACCACTACCCACTGATCTCCGGACAGCTCAGCCAGAATCTGTGACTAAATGTCAGTCTGTCCCTTTCTCCCATTAATGGAGTYTTTGTTTGCTCAGTATGTGCTGTAACCTCTGCAGCTTGTTACTGCTTCAAAACAAGCCCCCTCTTGCCTGATCTTGTGTGCACCAGGGCTGATAACTCCCTTCAGCCACTCAGGGACACACTAAATCATTGTGCAAATTTGATATTTGGGGTGTCCATGGAACAGGATTCCAATGGAACAACCATGGAACAGAGTGCTACACAAGTGCAAGCCATAAGAGGAGTGCTTTGCTGCTGCCAGTCAGGGGATGGGTGCACCACACTCACTAAATGGATGTCAGGAGAGCTTTTGAAGCTCTTCTGAAATTCCAAATTTTTTTTTTAAATAACTCAATTTTTTTCACTCTTCTTTCTTACTCTATGGAGAAAATACATTCTGCTGACAAACTCTGAGAATATGTATTCCATCAGTCACATTTCTTAGGCTAAGCTTACRTAAAGGTGTAGCAACCAGAGAAAGAGATTAGTAGGGCTTGTTTCTACTAAAATTAGGGGCTTGCTTAGCCTGGTACATCATACATGATAACACAGACTTGATGAAGACACATTAACATAGAACAGTTTTAAAATTAATCTGATCTGAAGAAGGTGTTTAATTTCCTATTTCTTCTCTAGGCAGGTAAAGACATTATACCTTTATATCTACCTATGCCTATCCATCTATATTTATGTTCAGCTTAAATTATTCTTATTGGTTTAAAATACTTCACTGGGATACCAGTTACAGCACCAAAAGGAAAATTACCAAATGTCTCAAACCACTTGGGCAGCCACATACATAAGCTCATTGTAACACGTACACAGATATTTATATTCCAGGCCCTACAACAGCCACTTTACAGTTTTAAGGGCGCATTTCTTACAGACAAAGAAATCTGAGATCGTCAGTTATTACATTCATGTTACCTGAACATCTTGCATTTTAGTAAAGTTTCCATGCACAAGCAATATTAACATCTGTTTCAAGGATCTCTGCTGGAATTGTAGCTTCACACAGCCAAATTGCCTATGCTTCCACCAGGGAAACGGCTATTTATTTTATGCAGCCATCTGGGCTCTAAATACTATGTTTTGTCATTTGTGGTCTTGTTTTCCAGGGTTTCTTATATGAAATTTGATTCCTTCATAACTTATTTCTTCAGTAAATGACATTTTTTTTTTAGTAATCAAACTTGTGAATGAATGTTTCATTAGAGACTTAYAACATCAGTGTCAATTCATAAATATTTTGGATTGAGAGCCAAACCCTAATTGCAGCARCTTTGATGGTCTACATTTTTTTTTCCTGTGGAATCATATGTAAATATAATCTTTACAAGCCCATCTCCCAGTTAGATGAAGGACATATGTTGTTGCAGAATTTAATACTGCAGGATGATACTGATCAAGTTATTTAAACACAGACTCTTGTGGTCTCAGAGCCCAGACCCCATCCTTTTAAACAAAGGCTATGATGRTAATGACTAACAGTACAAACAGATTTTCACAAACCTTTGTCTAATTTATTTTTGCCTGGATTATGAAATACAAATACTTTTTTCTCTCCTCACATCGTACMTTCTCAGATATCCCCATAACAGATTTTAGTACCAAGTCAAACTGAGAAAGCACCAGGTGTCTTGGAAAGCTGGTTAGAGAAACGGTAAGAAAGCCTGGATGAGATGAGAACAGCTGATTTCCCAATCCCTGCCTGCTGTAGTCACARACTGGTTTGTGTTCCATCACAGAGCCCATGGGCTGACACAAAGGAGCCCAGAGCAGGACTCCAGACCCCCTCAAACCTGCTCATTGCTCTCTAGAGATACACCAACACTGTCTTTGTGGCCATGAGAGAGCTCAGATACACCAACACTCT
>NW_026623400.1:652608-670457 GCF_030028575.1 Malurus melanocephalus
CACACAAGGAAGCCAAGAAATCTCCCCTGCAGGAGAACCACTCCAACAAGAGCCCACCTTCTGCAGTCCAAGCACACCTTTTCCCCAGACACATCCTCCCAGCAGGGGAGATTCTCTCACTCTTCCCCCAAGAGTTAATGTCCTTATCCCTGTGTTGCTCTGTGAAGGATCCACACAAACCAGCTGGCACTAACCAAGCTGCCCTTTCCTCTCTGTGACACGGATAAGGCAGGTACCAAGTGCCCCACAAGGAATAAAGCCATGGCAGGGAAGTGTGTGGCTCAGCCAAGCAATATGAGCTGGTTCAGTTTACCCTCCTCCCCCCAGTGTAAAACAACAGCTCTGTTCTCACTGCTGGCACTGAAGCCCCTTCCAGTGGCAGCTCCAGTGACCCAACATGTCCCCCCCAACACTAACACATCCCACACTCACAGGCAGACCCAGTTTCCTTACCAGCTCAACTCCAGAGTTCCCACAGCAGTCTCACATGTCTTGTTCCATAAAGCAATTTATTCACAGCAAAATAACACAGGAACAGCTCACCCCGAGCTTGCTGCACTGAATGTATTCCTCAACACCATCACCTTATATTATTTGTCTCACCTGACCCTCCCTGTGCAATCCATGCCATTTCTGCTCTCCTACCTTGCTCTTTGCCTTCTTTTCACCCAGGTGCAGTGGCCTAATCATCAGCTTAATCATCTTCACCTRTTTACTTCAGCCAGTAAATAGCTGCTGGCAAACATCTTCTGGGCAGCAATCTCAATCTCTTCCACCAAACTATTTCTTAAAGCCTCTTCTTCCAAAAATAYTTTTATATAACATAATTTTATATAAAAAATCTTCAGAGACAAGGAGGAGYCCACCACAAACTCCAAGAAATCTGCTTATAGCAGGTTTTGCCTGCACTGCTGTTTTCAGGTGCATAGCGTTTGTAAGGAGACAATCAAATCTGAAATGATCTAAAACCCTTTTCAGCTGGTTGTTTGAATGAATAAAKAAATAATTACTCTTTCCTCTAAGGCTTAACTCAGGCAGAACAGCAGTAACTATGAGTAAAACAAGTCTAAGCAGCAGTGACGAAGGATCCTTGTCTGCAGAGGAATCTTTACCTCCCTTCACTTTATCCTGTGACATATCCACTGGCCTCATGAGTGCCTGGGCATTTTCATTTCCCTGGAGTCAGGGACAGCCAGRTTCTGAGGTGACAGCCAGGAGGAGGCCAGCGCTGGGGTCATGGTGGAGYTCCCACCCTGGAAGGCATTTAGCAGCTGTGGGTGTGAAAGGCACGGGCTGGRGGGATGTTTGCTGCCTGCCAGCAGGAGACCTGGCTCAGCATGTGCCATTCCATTAACTGAGATGCATGAGCAAATTTTCCTTAAAATTAAGAAGTGGAGAAGCAAATTACGAGATTCTGCAGCTGACTGGGTATGGAACTTCAGGCCAGGACTGGATATCACCTCCCCTACTCTGTACTGACGAGTAACCCCAAATTTCATTACAGATTGCAGGGGTTCACTAAAGCAGTCTGACTACATGACATACTAAGGATAATTATGATCTACCCATCTTGTTCATAGCAGTCATTAAGTTGCTAGGCTTAATAACAAGGTGAAGAGTGAATGGGGGAGAAAAAAAATTTCTTGTCTCATTGGTCATTGTTTCCTATGACTGAATGTCTATTTGGGGAAAACTGAAAATGGAGAGAGAATTCCATCACATTAGAATATATTTAAATAAGGGAAAGTGAGGTCTGTCTTTGCACTACACTAATGCAATGGTCTCCTAAGTGGGGTGTGTGCACTCATGGGGTACACAAGACAATGTGCTGGAAGGAAGAAAATTATTTGTACACYATTAAAAACAAAAGGAAAGAAAACCCCAGTGTTTATTCCATTTTTATCTCATCCTYTTAAAATTTTGAGTGTGTGTGYTTTATAAGGTATATAATACATTTAYGATTTATAAGGTACAGTAGTGCAGGTATATGCTCAAAAACATTTTCCTAATAGGGGCACACGATCAAAAAGTTTGGAAACCAAAAGGACTGGCATTGCAGGTAGCACCAGATCAGCTCTCAAACTAGAAGTAAACCTGAAACAGCAAAACAGCTGGGGCAGATGAGTGTCAGGGCAGCTGCACCACTCACAATATGAGCACTAGGACCTGAACATCCTGCCCTGATCATCAGCCCATGAGGAGATCGCAGGAAAGTGAACAATTCTCTGGATGGTAAAGATACAATCACAAAACAAGGAAAATTCAGTTACTTGTTAATGCCTCTTGTTGCTGCTCCAAATAATTGCATAAATGTGAGATTCAWGCTGTAACAACTCTAACCTGTCTACAGATGACATCTTAAATCTACCACAGTATTTTCTGCAGACTTTCCTAACTCAAAGCACACCATTCRGTATGGGCTGTATGCTTCTCATTAATGGCATTAAGCAAATAGAAAAGCTATTGTTCTATGAAAAAAGTTTGTTGAAGTATAAGAATATGAAAATTGCTGCAGTAGGTAACAATAATTCTTTTGGGTTTATCCTGGCMTTCTTAACAGTATATATTACTTAACTGATGGATTATAACAGCTCATTTAGAGCTATTAGGTCTATTGCATAAATATGTGGTCAAGAGCACTTTAGTGCACACCACTGTTACTTCAGACCATAACAACTGCTTTGGAGCTGTMAGCCTAGTTTGTCATAATCTATTTCAATCTGGAAAAAAAAAAAATCCTAATTACTTTGTAGTTGCCGATGCACAATTTGAGCTGATTGTTTGGTGYCATAGCTGAGCATTGTTTGAGCAGGGGAGGTGAAATACTGTAAAGAACAGGTATCACTACCATCAGACAAATCACAGGGGACTCAGACTCAGAGTTAATAACAGAGATGCYTGCCATGTGTTTACAGAGGACAAACAACGAGAAAAGAGAGGATGTGAGACAGCTTATTTCTTTGTTTAACTCTGTACTCTGCTACTTTAAAAACCTAAGAGGAACCATTAAAGCTATGTTTATAGTTAAAAAGCAATATCTGCTTGTTACCCCGCTTCCCAGTGCAGCTCCCTGCTGCCAGGCAGCTGGGAAAGCTCTGCTGGGAGARGGGCACAGCTCAGCTCATCCATACTGTGGGTCTAACCAGCACAGCCAGGGCTTCCAGCAGAGGAGCTCAATGGAAGGAGCCACGCCACCTTTTCCTGTCTTTTGGCACATTACATTCGTGCTCTGCCCAGAAGCAGAGTGGTTGAGTAGGTCAGAGAGGGACCCAGCTTTAGAGGTAAGGARTGKAGGGGTWCAGATGTTTTTTAGCACAGCCAMAGGCCGGTATAAATGCTCAGAAAASCCAGCTGTCTGTCTCTACCAGCCTCTGCTCACAATGTGATTCTCTATAATCATGTCATTCAAAGAGACTTTTGCTAAGTACTGAGGGAAAAGTGGCATCCTTTGGTGAGGGGAGGAAAATGCCTGTTGCTGCAAGCTATCCATCATCTTCAAAAAGTCCAAGATGTACTAAAGCTCCCTAAATTTTTATTCCCWACAGAGCAGGGTAAGTTCAGTGTTTTCTTGACAGGAACTCCTCCCATGTCAAAATCTACTTCCCAATACAGTTTCGCAGGCATTCACCTTCCTCCTAGGTTGGATAATAAATAAATGCCTATCATGACTTTATCAGAGAAAGATTTTCTTGCTGCTTTTTCTGTTTTTTTTTGCTCCCTTGCACATTTGAGGAAAACTATCATCACAACCCCCCCACTCCCCCCTCCACCCCCAGCCAGCAAATAGTCATTTTGAGGCAAGACCTTAAAATTGATGATTTTGAAAGTTTTYCCTATTGCCATGCTGTTCTGCTCCTGCATTCCTGTGGTGCCAACAGATGAAGTTGTAAGCCTGTTCGCCTCCCTGCATCTAATCCTGATACTACTCAGCAGCAGGGAAGGTGGGCAAATGTTCACTAGCAGTTGTTGGCAAAGAAACACAGCAGGATTTAAACTGGATGATGCCACTGCATGTGTAAAACAACCATTTGAGCAAATGCTGCTATAGCAGCATCTYTAACCAGTAAAACAGAATTTGCTGTTAACCTTTTGTTTTCTAGCTAGCTGTGCTGATGAGTTATGATTAATTGTAGTTATGTTTAAAAAAATACCAAACAAACCAAACCCAACAACCAATTAAGCTTATAGATAAAAAAATAAAATAAATGCTTGTAGCAGTTGCGGTGACAGACTTTTAGTGTGCTCCTATATAACTAAAATAAATTGCAAAAGCAAAATAGGAATAACATTCTGTAGCAATCTGGTGAAATGTTCCATGTTATTTTTCACAAGGTCGTTTTCCCATGGACTTCCTTCTTTTCCTTTGCAGCTTGTACAGCCTGGTCTTTAGCTGATGTGCCCCAAGCCCAGATTTTTCATGGTTTAAACAATATTACAGCATTCTAGGACTGTTCTAAATGAGGACCACCATAACAGTAATAGGCTAAGCTTATCCACTCTTCAAAAGCTTGAGCTGGGTCACCTACTGCGACATCAAACACTGGGTCAACAGCASCCCAACCACTGTTTTCTGCAGGCTCTTGAGTTTCCTTGCTTCTGATAGATTTTCAGAGAGACCCTAAGAGCTCTTTCCTTCAAACTGAGCCCTGTMATTATTTAATGTTATCACTTTCGTATCTGAGAAATAGAAGTTGAAATATCAGCTGTCAATGCACCCAGTGTTGGGAACAGGAATGAACCTTTCCCTGTCTTTCCTTGAAGATAATGGGAAAGGACACATCACACAGCCAACCACAATGAGCTCYTGCAGTTCATAAGGCCATGTTTAATTGAAGAAATTGCTTTTTGGCAATGCTGCTGCCTACCTGGTTCATTTAACTGAAGCAGGGCTTTCCCATTTGMAAATGTTTCTGCAAGAGCATTTTATAACTGTGCATTTACTCCCTGGATCTCTCAGTTGTGCTCTAAGTCCTAAGCACAGGTTCTTTCTGTCCTTTCTGTTGGCTTAGTTTTTCCAGCTCACATTTGCCACACACATTTTGTGTGCTAGTGCTGGATCAATTACCCACAAGGTGAAAATGTTTAAAGCTTGGAGAGTCAGTAAAACCCTTAACAGGAGCCTGGGCAGGTGTAAAGTGCTAAATGGCAGGCCCAGCACATGCATCAGAAGATTCTTTTTCTAAAGGAAAATTGTTTTGACCATTTCACTTTGACTCAGCCAATGATCCACACTAGGGGGAATATTGAAGAGCTGTARCCTAAGAGACTGAAAAATCATCCCCTTGAAAAGCAGGGAGGTGGATCTGCAGGATCAGAGCATCTGTAGCCATGCTCCCTCCTAGAGGGAGCTCCTTGTGCAATTGCCATCCTCCTGTCTGAATGTCACTGGCACAGCCAAACCCTCAGAGCCACCAGGACAGAGGTGGTGGTTGATGCTACAGAGAAACAGCTGCTGCAGGATGAAGCTCTACTGCTCTTACCTGGGCACAGAACAAAACACACATGTGCTCAGAGATTTATCCACTTGGATGGGAGATACACGCAGGATAGTGAATTCTGTCAGGAAGCAGTGCAGAAAGAAACATTCCCTTTTGTGAAGGGACTTGGAAGCAGCACAGTGGAACTCAGAAGGCTAAAGCAGCACAGATGTGGACAGTCTTCTCCTTTCATCTGGCAGAAACCATTTTTCCCCCAGTGTTTTGTTAGGACAAAAAAGTTTTGGAGCACAAACATYAGAAGCAAAATTGAGTTAGACAGAACCAGTTGCTCCACTGGGGCCTTACAGGAGAACATAAAAYACCTTTTCCAGGGAGACTTTTACACAACATTTTAGCTGTTGCATCCAAGCCTAGGTCAGCAAGATCATAGCAACCATAACATTTAAAATTTACATCCCTTACATGAAAACAAGCTGGGAAAATATTTRTTGAGTATGAAGTACATTTTTCTGTTATATGTGCACTACCTGGCATTGCATGGATCTCAGCTGGGTAAAAYAGGACTGAACTTCAAGCCTTCAAAAATACAAGTTCCCCAGTCACAGAGATTTTGCTTAAATACAGTTCTGTATTTGGCCTTGGATTTTTGAGCTTTACAGTTCAAATCTATTCTCTCATTCCATTGTATTTATTTTTTAAGTTCAATTCTCATGACTTTGAAAGCTTTCTAAAGGTCAGAAGAGAGAAGTACCAGATATTGCCACAATCACCCACAGCGTAATGCAGCCATTTCATATTGCCTTAAAGCTTTCAAAAAAACACTGTGACTTTTCATCTCAGGGAATGTGGCTAAAGGTGTGGGTCAGGTTTCAGAGGGAACAGACAGAAAGCCAAATCCTTTTCCATCAGATGTGGTGCAGGCTCGGGGTGATGTGATGAAAGAGCTGGGGAAGCCCTATCACAGCTCCCATCTCCAGGGTAGCAGCTCCATGTCCACTCATGGACAGAGCTATTGTGCTTTGGGCCAAGCTGTTTAGCCTTGTATTTATTTAATCTTTGTGAAGATAAAGAGGGATGTTCCACTGAGAGCTCTTTTGTTTCACTCTCTATCGGTTCAATAGGAGAGAGAGCAGAGCTAAAGCCACAAGCAATGGTTTGTATATCTTGTAAGTCTCCTAAAGCCTTGTCATCATGTGCTGTATTATGTTGTCTTTTTTAATGAGTGACCATTGCTCTATTGTACACCATCTGCCTTTTTGTGACTTGATGAACCACATTGTAAAAGGCAGAAATCAATAMAGTTCTCCAGAACCCAAAACCTCGGAGGGAAAAATGTTTTCCTGCAGCACCACCTTGTGGTCCCTGATTTTAGGACTGAATGTGTCCCTCCCTCCCTCTCCMTGGGTCGGGAAGGTCTTTCTGCAGACTTGGGAACCACACCCARCCTTCAGCAGCTTCTTCTCTAGCCACAAAGATACTGTGAGGAGCCTGGCAAAAATACTTGTGCCCTCTTGTAGCCMACCTGGACCCTCAGTCTGTCCTTTGGAAGGGACAGAAAGGACAAAGGAAAACCGAGTTTGGCCCAGCAGCACATAGCTTGATAGACACAATCAGCAGCTCAAGCACTGGGAAAAGACATGTTTCAGTTGGACGTGGGGTAACCCCATGCTGCAATTGTTGTGTAATATGCTTAGGTCCAGGGGCATAAAAACAAGCAAACAAAAAAAATTATAAAAGGGCTCTGAATATTCAGCGCAGGAAAACAGCCAATCAGCTGATCAAAGCATCCACCTTTTTGTGACATTGTCAGTACAGCTCTCACCACACACAGGCCTGTGAATAAATATCTATGATTTGACCCTAAGGTGGCAATCTTGACCTTCAATWGTAATGAGAGAGCTATTATGACATCTCAGGCACAAACAGCAGTTATTTAACAATACCCATGGCTTGACAGCTATTGATTCAACGCATTGTCGAGCTAATAGAGAAATTAAAATGTAAAATCAGAACTTCTGTCTTCAACTGAAAAGCAAAACTTCCAGCTTTYTAGAACACCTTTACAGCAAAGCTGCTGCATGGATAAGGACAGACCCCATGCCCGTGCACTTTGCTCTTTACTGCTGTCCCACAGCACAGGGGAACACAACCCTGGCTGTGACTTTTTCATCTCACCTCCTCCTCTATCAGTACCTTTTGCTTATGCTCCTCYTGTTCTGATGCTGCCAGCCACACAKCACATGCACTGCTCACCCTTAAATACAATTGTTTTATCAGAGTGTCCCTTTGTCAGGATGTTCTGTGACACTGAAACCAGTCGTGCTGCCAATAACATGCAAACTGGAGGAATGTATTACCCTTCAAATTAAAATCAGGAAGCACCACATGAAAGCCTAACTTTCTGTGGGGCACAACTTGCTCTCCCATAATCACCAGCCACCAGGGGTTCTCTGGTTTGTCATGTGCACATTTCAGCTGTGACAGTGACTCTAAATTCATGCAACCAGAAACTATTTTGATCTTTGTCAAAATGTCGATATACACACTTCACTTTCCATAAAAGCAATATCAAGAAAGAGCAAATACACATCAGATTTAGAAAGCAAACAGTGCCCTATTCAGTTTCCATTGATCTGCTTTTCTGCATCAAATATAGTGTAATAYTTTTGCTTGCAAAATTTTAAACAAATCACCTGTAATACAATGCCTCTGGCAAAGGTTGCAATGTCAGSCTTTAAAGCTCCTGCACACATTTACATCTGACCATCAGCAAGTACTCCAAATACTTCATGAGACTGCCCATATGCATATTCCACCCACACTGCACTTGGATTTTAAGCGATCCTTTTTTAGGAGTTATGAAACTAAGAAAAATGTTTTCAAGGGGGAGTTCTGAAAGTACAGAGTTTCAAAGAATCACTCATAATATTTACTCTCCAGCTTAGCAGCAAAGTTCCATTCCTGCCAGTTGTAGTTCTTGGAAATTCTGCTACATGGACTTCATAGCCCCAAAGAAATATGACAAGTGATTGTGTTATTATGGGTGATACTGACTTCTACTGACATTCTTTCAGGTGCTCACTCTTTGCACTCAGCTGTTGAAGAGTGTTACACATTAGTTTCTTTTATTTTTGTTACACTACAGGGAAATGGAAAGAAATTGCATTTTGGAATCACCTACTTTGGGARACAGGTCATCCTAAGATCAAAAAAAGTTGCATGGTGCAGTGTTATCCAATGGAGGGAACAACTCCAGAGACAACACTCTCACAGTTTCATTGAGTTCTTTGTATTTTTGCCAGGCACATCTTTAAAGCAATTGCTCAACAACAGGTTTCCCAAATGCTCTGCAGCCCGGTAAAGAACCAGCTGTTCTYCTSRGYAAGAGCAGCACTGCTGTGCTATGGGGCCAATATGGAACCAGAGCAAGCTTCCTCTCACTACCAACCTAACAAGTGACAACATTCCCTTAATCTTACTCTAAGACTGACCCCTGAACTGAGATGGGCACGTAACTGGTGTCTTTATATCCCTCCACAGGGATGCAAGTGTATGCAGAGAACACTGACTTTACTACTCAGGGGTTGCCAGGAGCAGTCTGCCTTTCAGTGATACCAGGTTTTTTTGTACAGGGAGTATGGAATGAGTGCAAGAAACAAGAACGCAAAACTTTTACTGCAAAATCAATAGTACTATCAAGAGTTAATAACTTGATATTACTTCATTGCTAAAACAAAATGTGTCATTTTCTATGACATAGTCAAATAATCCTGGTGTCTTCTGCTTTATCTTCAGGATCAGGTAGATGGTCCTATACACCAAAGGGAGAAAAAAAAATCCCAAACATGAGTATAACTTGACTTTAGGGACAATTTTACATTTCTGCGAAATCAATACTCTCCCTGAAATATCTCCTTATTGCCTAATGACCTCCCTGACACATTTTTATTTCATTGTGACCTTTAGTAGGCTACAGTTTGGCATGGTCACATGAAGTAAATAGCACTTCATTCTCAGATTACATTTATTTCACTAGTCAATTGCTCTTCAGCATTGAGGAAGAATGCCAAGAATGCCAAGATGTGGAGCTATGGGAATGCAGGTATTCAGCAGTGCTTATCTTTAGTATTCTACAAAGACTCTATAGAAAATCCTAAACTGAGAACAAAAGAATACCCCAAAGTTAGTTTACCTTCTTGTTTTTGTGCTTTTGGTTCTTTCTTATGTCAGTCCAGTAAATGGCGATGAATCTCTTCATCACGAGTCTCTTTATCACGTGCTCTTTTTTCCCGTGCAATCTTCTGTACTTTTTTGCTTATCTTTTGTAAAGGATTGATACAYGGACTGCAACATATTAAAATAGCTGAAATTGGTTCACTTCCAAAGCAGGAACTTAAAAAAGGTCACCTAGACTTTAGCCATGAAATCCTTGCTCCAGTGAAAAAACTCACAAAGCTACAGTTGATTTCAGGGGCCATCATAAGATTCCAGAGGATAGATTAAGGTGAGGAAAAGCAWTGCAATGCTTTTCCCATTTCTTACATTCTCTTCATGAATTTCATTTCACCTTCTGATACACACAGAATCACAGAATCATTCAGAATAGAAAACACCTTTAAGATCAYTGATYCCAACCATTAACYCAGCACTGCCCAGTCCACACAAGGCATACACAGTCCTGGGGCTCATCTCACTGCCCAGCTCTTCCTGGRAAAGGAAATCCTGCACAGGGTTGCTTGTCTCATCCTCAGCAGGCAAGGRTGGGGAGACAATGCAACCATGACCAGAAATTTCCCCAGTAACTAGTTCACAAAATTCTGTGGGCTGCTTCCCACAGATGTATCAAGGATTGAGCAGGAAAGAATGAAGAATTTTCTAATTCTATTTTTAAAATCTACACAATATTATTCAAAAGTATCACCTGCATTTTTCTCACCTTTAGTGCTTTAACCTACTTGTCCTTGTGTGTGGTTCTTAATGAAGACTAACAAAACTGAGRGGAGCAAGATAGGATGGCACAGTTATGGACACAGCAAAAGCATCAGAGCACAGCTCCAGACAGGAGATGCTGTGTTGATAGCACACAAGGGAAATTGCCAGTTGGCAGGGAACAGACGTGGAGATTCTGCTTCCTGCAYGAAAAACACCATTGGAAGGAGGCAAACACACAGATTGTCCATGGGGATGTGGAAAGTAACAAAGCCTCACTGGCTTGGGAAATTACTGGAGTTGATCGAGTGTGGCAAGGAGAGGAGTACTCAGCTCCCTCTATCAATTTTACAGGAATTCCGTGCTCCTACATTTTCTTAGTCTGGCCATGGTTTAGAAACCTTGCAATTTGCTATAGAAGAGGCWCAGTGAGATTAAAAAATTATCCCAAACTTCATCAGCAAAAGCCCTCCTTTTTTTTGATAACTCTAGAGAACAATTTTTACTTCTGGGCACATCCACTGCAGCACAAATTTGGCATTGTACATAGGATCCTTTCAATAATGATTGTATAACGTTGAAAACAAAAGAATTTCCATCCAGAGACAAGGTTTTTGGCTTATTAAAGGAATGTTTTCCAAAGCTCTATCAACTGTCTCTAAAACTGGAAAAACTCAAAGTTACAGTGTGATAGGATTGCACCTTTCCTAGAACTCAAATATGTGATGTTGGAAATTTAAACCATTTAGCATCTGGTTAATTATTGCATTAAAAAACAAAAGTYGTAGTAAAAGAGCAAAATTCCTAGATTCACTGGCTATGAAAAACCACAGAAATGATCATTTAAACATTAATGTGAATTCTCTCAAAACGAACACATATTAATTCATTTTCCAGAAAATTTATGATAATTTCATGTTGATTCTTTGCCTCCTGTTTTCAGAGTCAGTGATGACTCAGTGCAGCTATCTGTATGCTGAGCATCAGCTGTTGAGCACAGTGTAAGATGTAATGTGGAGATTTTCACAGCAGGTTTTGTCAAAATGTGGAACTCACAGCAAACAGCCATCTGCTAAGCAGCCTCATTAGTAAAGTCTACGTGTGTGTGTATATATGCACGTATATGRTCCCACACAGAATACTATATCTTAGTGGAGCAAAAGTTTAACATTTGGAGGGAAAAAAACTTCACTAAAAAGACAATTCTGTCATATTAACCAAGCTGTAGCACCAGCCATTCAGTAAGAGCTACTGCCTAAAAAAAATAAAACACAGTTATGTTAATTCATTCCATCTCAGTTTAATGACCATGATGTAGTGGAATTTACATTTTCTCTGTATCCTGAGAACACATACACATGCTGAAACTCTCCACTGTGTCAGACACTGAACTGCTTGCATAGAACTCACAGGCTGTAATGTGCCCTATACATTAAAAACCCTACACTGCATTTTAGAGGCATCGGGGATAAATAATTCCCAACTCACAGCCCTTCTCTCTCAGTCTATTCAGTACTCATACTTTTTTCTTCCCTTCCTTGTCATACTGCATAACTCCAGGTCTTTCCTGGAGGGARTCTGCCTTTGTGTTTTATGTGCAACTTCCCAAGCAAGTGAAGTAAGATTAAGCCCAAGTCTTTTATATCCAGGTCTTTAGAAAGAGTACTGGGGCATTAAATAACCTTTTTTTTTTGTTAAGCCAAATTGAGTCTCTGTTTTATGTAGCTTCAAGATAGAAGGACTGTTCTTTTATGTTTGAACATTAGTTTCTTGCCTTTTTTTTCCCAATCTTTTCTCCTCTCACCTACTTAAAAGATGTCAGTTCTCCCTATTTTCACTGTTTAGAAACAGTGCTTCATAAATGTGGTCTGGTCATGCTCTAACACTTACCTTCTCTGCAGAACAGCACAGCAACAGATTGGTAGAAGCCCCAAAGTCAAAAATCCTCCTCCAGCAAGCAAAATCACTCGAATGGCCAGTTGCACATCTGTAGAGCCAGGAGAAGTTTGCATTAGTTCTGATAAAAATCCTGATACAGACACTGCGGGTCAGTTGGGTGACAGAATCAGTCTCTAAAACAGACATTGCCACTGCCATGCAGTCACAGCTGTGTTGCTCCTTAGCCTTTACAGATGTTTTGTCAGCAAAGCTCTGGCAGCACTCACACCTTAAGACTTCAGTAAATGCAAAGGACAGTTGCCATCTCAGATGAATTTAAAGTTGGATTCAATGGTCACAAGGGTCTTTTCTAACCCAAATGATTCTATGATGCAGCAACAMAATGGCAAAAAAGTAGGCATTAGAAATGAGCTCAGATGAGAAAGAACTGGTCTCAAATTTYGCTTGAGTTCGAATAGCACAAGTGTTTGTTTAGTTCCAGAGGCAACTGGGGTTTGAGTGAGCCCAGAGCACGTGGCAGGGTTGTGTAAGGGGAACAAATAACAGTTAAAAAAACCAAAACCAAAGTTCCTTAGAAGCTGCTTTAACAATGGAGACAAAATCTCTCAAATTAATTCTATTTATCTACATCAGTCCATAACTTTCGCAGCATTTTCTTAATGCCTCATTTTATTCCTAGTGAAACTGAAGACAAACCTCCCAACGAGAACCATTCAGTATGCAGCCTGTGACCAGCTGCAGTGAGTTTAATATCTGTAAAGTGTTTGTATTTTGTCAACAGATTGCTACAAGGCAAACAGTAAGTGTTTGCATTTTCTTTGGACATATGCTGCACATCCAGGAGCATTCAAGGAGCTCATTAATCTATGAACAAATAATTCTGTAAAATAGTCAGCCCTTGATATTGGTGTCCAAACAATAAATGCCTAACTAGAAAGAGGAACCAAGCAGTCACAGTTGAACAAGCATATTTAATTCTAAAATTTGCTTGGGTATGTATCTTAAAAATCAGCAGAAGAGTTATAATTTTCACTGYACAGCTTTCCTTCTTGCTGTAGCGAAGTATCTTTTACACTTCATAGAAAGGCTCAAGCTGGAAATGAATATGATTAAAACATTTTCTGTCATATGCCCCTRACTAACAAACAGTTTCTGATGGCATCACCTTTCTGATGAACTTTTTTCCCCTAATGTCTGAGCTAAATTTCCCAAGCATCAATTAATGGCAATTCCCACTTGTTGAATGATCTGTTTCTTCCAGGAAGAATTTGTGACTCTCTAACCTTAGTAACTGCCCTTCTAAACAGTCATCAGTAGCTATTAAATATCCAATTAACCTCYTTTTCATCATATAAAATACATCCAGTTACTTTGCTTTTTCTTGACAGCACTTTCATAGAGTCAATCCTTTGGATTAATTTTCATTTTCCACAAACAAAGCCTTTACTTCATTCTTTGTACTGACATATGTGACTGTATTTAATTTGTATGGCACTTGTTCTTTGCTTGTGCTGGGCATGACAAGATAACCAGAAAAATTTTTATCAATTAATTGTAATAAAGGAAACAATTATATGAAGAAATACATGCAAGCTTACAGTTACTGTAAAGAGAAGGGTGTTCTGAAAAGCTAGAAGTATAAAATGAGAACTGTGTTTTGTGACCTGGAGCAGGATTTGTTAGGGGCAGTAACCCAGAGCAGCACACTCACCATCTCTCATCGGCAGGTAGCACTGCTCTTCCTGGCCAATTTTGAAAGGACAGCAGTGATTTTTCAAGCATTCAGACCTGTTCTGGCTTTCTACATGACAAGGAGTGAAGAGTCGCTCATTGCTGAGGCGGCAAGCTTTAAAAAGAAAAAAAAAAAAAATAGGTAAGATGTCTATCCTGGGAGCAATGTGAAACAGAAGGAAGTCATCACTTTGGTGTCTCTAGCATGTTTTGATTGAACCTGCCAGAAAACAATGTCATTGACGTTCATGTATGTTCTTTCCCAAAGCCTAACCAATTTTTATATTGAAATTMGCAGAAAAGCTACATCATATAATAGAAAAATCTTTACTAATTTGCTTTGTTTCTGTAAGAATCTATCACAAAGCTKAATCTAAACACCATTGTGACACTTTCTTGTATTTAGCTTTGTAAAGCAAGTGAAAAAGACAAGCTACATTTTCTGACTAGACAGTTTTTAATTAATTTTTTTTCCCTTAAAGACTATATTGCAACTAACCATCTCTGTTGTGCAGTTATTATTTATTTCTACAAGCAGCTGAAAATAAGCTGATAGGAAAAGAAAACCCATGACATCCAATCAAGTGACTGAACAATGTATTCAAGCAATTTTTGAGATTTTCTATTTAACAGCAGATTTATTGATAATCATGAGATACTCTGTGGGAATGGCTCAAATGTATAAGATATTTATAAATAGTAGATGTCTCTGTATATTTAATTCCTATAAAATATCGTATCACATCCCTTATGTTACACAGCAGCTGCAAAGCATCGTTTGGTTCCAACAACACCCCCAGGACTGGCTGTATTGTCAGTCTCACATTTATCACAGATATTACTGGTAGCCAAATTCAGTTTACTGAATGGAGGGCTCAGGATCTTCACCAGCCCTCTGTGCTTACTTAGGGCTACATGTGGGCAGTAATGGTGCAGGCACACTGATATTAATGTAGAAACACACCAAGTGAAAAGCAGCATTTCTGCTTCTCCTTCCTGTTGGTCTGTGGTCGAGTTATGGAACCATACTGGCCATTTTTATATATAACAAACKTTTTCTGTATTCATATTATCTTTCTTTTTGATATAAGCAAATTAGCATTGTCATTTCCATCTCAATAACTTTATCAAAGAATRTAATTCTTGTTATTTAACTTTAGCAGTCCAAAGGTTAGTGGTTCAGTGTAATCTAACAGCCTGGAGGCTTTCCTAGCCAGTAGCAGTGGGAGAGATACCAGTGTGGGACAAAATCTTTCTCTCGTTTAGGCTGTGCCAAATTCTCTCATCTCTCTATGTGTACATGGGAAGACCAAAAAACCAGTTCAGGTAAGACACAACATGAGGCACGGTGGATTCTATGGCAAACTTCCCAGCATAATTTCAGTGTTTACAGCAGTCACATCACTGGTGATGGAGGATTTTGCAGGATGGTAGTAATGCAAACAAACATGTGATTGTTCCAAGGAGACATTTAGCAATTCCATTTTCAAGAGCTCTAGTGGGTTTTAGACTGAGGGCCTTAAACACATTAAATGCTGACAGGTAGGGGTGGGAGGGTGGACTGGAAGTGAGGCAGGAGTGGGAGAGGAAGAGAGGGACAGTGCTGCAGTGGTGGTGACACTTACTCATCGGCCTGAAGAAGCTTAGGAAAGATTCGAATACACCTTTCGTTGTCATGTTAAGTTTTCTGTGGGACTCTCCACTCTGATCTGAACCATGCTGAATCGGTGCTGCAAGAACTGAAAGTTCAGAATGATTAGCTCATTACCATCAAAACTATCCCTAATTAATTAAAGCAATGACATTTTCATACTGATTATCACTCATTAGGAAGGCATTTACAGTCATCAGGAACTGTGTCTACTGATGGCTAGCAAGGTTAAGCACAGATGTCTTTCTGTTGTATTCACTTATATTGCTTTAAATTGCTTCATGAACCACAATGAGTAAAGAAGTAAAGCTGTAAAATTTAAATTAAAGAATCCATTCAGGTGGAAATTGTCAAGGATAAAAAGCCCTGCTGTTCACCTATGAGGTGCAGGTTACATGAAAATGCTTTGCTGTATCTCTAGTTATATTTCTCCTATGCACACAAGCAGAACTTTCAGCTTTTTAGATAAAGATTAGACCCCAGCTAAAACACAGGAACATGGTGAAAGGCACCTTTATCAGACACAACCAAACATGCATCTGTCCCAGCATCTCATTTCAGTCAGTGACCTACTGCAGGTCCACAGAAAAGAGCAAAACATCCCTAAATATAGAGGTACTGCACTGTTTACACAAAACCTACTGATTTCTTACTCTGGGACTTCCCAATCGCCTTTCATTTACACTATTCTAAAAAAAATATGGCATCAGTAAACCTTGCTGCCTCCCTACATTTCTTTTTCATTAAACCAAAAGTGCAAATCACAGTAGGGCTCCAGTGGCAATCAACCACTCCCCAGTGAGGGGGAAAAAGAGACCCAGTATTCCCCCTGCTTGCCTTTTTTCTCTCCATGAGAGAAACTTACACCATCAGCGCTTTAATAGCTTTCAGTGATGGAGTTTGCTGAAAGCCATTTCATGGTGTTAGAGCTCCTTGTGAACAGGAGTGAGATCACAGCCTAACCAAAAACGAAGGTATTGAACAACTTCAATCTTTTGGATTATTCTTCAGCTAAMAGCATCAGGAGCATAAATTCCTTATTGTCCTGGGGCACAATTTGCCTCTTCCATGCCACACAAAATTTCCTTGGGAAAAAGAAGCATYAGAGTAGAGAGAATTGAAGGTGTTGTCAAAATAGAGAATCTGAAACTGTCGTGTAACAGAAATGGGACCATCACAGCTCACAGTAACAGTTATATCATGAGGCCCCTCTCCCTGCCAGTAAACAAGACAGAACAGAAAACTCTAAAGATTTTGTAATGATTTCACAGGAAGTTCACGAGATGGAGTTTCTAASATTCAGTTTGGTAAGAATCATCTGCAAACCACGGCTGCCCTACACATCACTCTCGTATGTGAGGGTTTCAAGAGGCACAAACCATACACAAAGGTTTCATGGCCATTGCTGTATCTACGACATTTATATCTATGTTAGAGCTCACACCCATCCTGGAAACCTTTTACAATGATGCAGCAACCGCCAGCCTTTCACCAAGAGCTGAAAAGGCTCTGAGGTCTGGTTTCCCAATTATGGATCCAATGCAAACATGTTTGGACTGATCCTTTTTACACGTGTCAGATGATCGAACTTAACATCTGTTTTGAGTGCAAGTTATCATACAAAAATTTTTGCTAACTGTTTTGAGTAATCTGCTGTATTAAGCAAATACATCAATTCTCAACAGGCTATAAGAGTACCTTTAATAGTATGCTAATAAAAAGTCAAAGAAGGAAAAAATTAGAAAAATCTATAATCAGCTGTAAAATAAAAGCAAGATGCACTGACAGGGAAATACAAGCAATGTGTATTTCTTGTACAGATGCACAGAGAGAAATAAGAACTTTAGCTGCACAAACCAAAATATTTTCCTCTATTTAAGTCTCAGAACTGATCAATCCAATCTGAAGTAATTGCTTGTTACATTTCTCAGGATTTTCCAGTCATTTCCAAGACAACAAAACCTGCAAATTTCTTGCCAGTAAAAGCACTTGCTGCTTCTTTGGAAATATTTTTGTCCTTGCAATACTCACGTGAATAGATGCTACAAAGCAGGAGCAGGACCACGAAGATCCACACTCGACGAGTGCCCAAGGGCAACATTACTGCAACAAAACCAAGAGCAATAATAGGCATAGAGTTCTGCATAAAACAAACTATTCATCTTAACTCCATATTTATGRAATTAGAGCAAACCTAGCAG
>NW_026623400.1:670502-705384 GCF_030028575.1 Malurus melanocephalus
AAGTATATATAGGAAGCTAATGATTTTGAAGAAATTACTCATTTAAAGAAAGTTTAAAGGAAGACATCTTGTAAACAGAAAAGAGCTGAAAAATTATCTCTCTGAAGTTTCCCAGAGCTGGATACCTGGCACTTAAAAATACAATTTTTAGCTACAAATTTTAATTCAAGTTCAATGAAMAGAAGAATGAAGAATGAATAATTTTTGAAAGCTTAAAACTGAATTCTAGTTAAGCTCATTGAATTCTTCACTCTTCATAACTGGAACATATGAAGTGCTTTAAATAACATTTTTAAAAGGTGGTTCGAAATGGTATTATGGATGAAAATACTTCTAGAAATCCCCATGTGATTTATAGTAATTTAACAGCAGGTTTAAGCTGGTTTTTGTATCCCCAAGCAGCCTCTGATGACTTCTTTCCCAGATGCTGTATTTCACTTTGCCTGCCCCTCCTGTTTTACCCTAAAAAGGTATTTTTTCAATTATTTCCACTCAGTGGTTAAAACAGCTTAAACCTAGACACTGATTTGGTGGTATTGGTGAAGGGAGAACCCGATTCTTTGAAGTGCTGTGCAGAAAAAGACTGACTACATTTCACATGGGTATTGCCCTTTGAAGGGCCAGCTCTTTCCACACTCCTGCTGCTGCTCAGTGAGGAAATCTTCCCTGCCCTTGGATGTACCTGTGCTATGGAGCAATACATAAACACATTCTGTCCCATGGAGGAACTTTGCTTTGGTAATGGGAAATTATTTCTTAAGAGGACAGGAATCATGTTTTCCAAGATATCTACTAAAATCTAATACCATCCATGGCAAATTGGGAAAAACTTCAAGGGAGAAGAAAAACAAAGAGAAATTTCTTATTTTTGCCGTTACTTACTTCTTTTGCTGTCTCCTCCAGCCCTGCTGGAGCAGGGCACTCACAGCTCGCCAGGGTGCAGCAACCACAGACTGGCCATGACAACCGTGGAACCAAAGCACATCACAGTCATCAGCCCCCAGCTCAGGGGCACGGATGGATCAACAGAGGGGACAGGAAGAAGCTCAGCGTGTTTTGGGAAAAATCARCCCCTGCTGAGACTGTTGGAAAGCCTCTCAAGTCTTCTAATTCACCAAGTTAAAAACAAGTTTATATTCTTACCAATCACACTCCAGATAACAATCCAGAAACATCACCTAATTGTGCAGATTAGGTAATAGATAAGAGATCAAAATACAGGTTTCTCCCCAAATCAGAAACTTTGGTCAGAATGCTTAAGTTAGAGCTTCTCACTAACCCATGAAAGGCGATTAATTGGGTAAGAGCATCATCCCATTCTTTCATCAAATATTTGCACACTTGAAGCACAAATCTGACGTGGATCTTTCTTAGAACCAGAAWGCCAACCATATGCTGGGCTGCATCAAGAGAGGGTGCCAGCAGGCCAAGCGAGGTGATTCTGCCCCTCTAYTCCACTCTTGAGACCCCACCTGGTATACTGCCACCAGCTCTGGAGACCTGTCCCAACTTCACCTGGGATAGAGTTAGTTTGTTATTTGTAGCTGGCACAGAGCTGTGCCTTGGGTTTAGGATGAGAATAATGTGGAAAACACA
This sequence comes from Malurus melanocephalus, assembly GCF_030028575.1. Lineage (NCBI taxonomy): Eukaryota > Metazoa > Chordata > Aves > Passeriformes > Maluridae > Malurus > Malurus melanocephalus. The sequence goes on from NW_026623400.1 coordinate 672,099, forward strand.
CTGATGTTTAGTTGCTAAGTAGTGCTTGCTCTCAATCAAGGACTTTTCAGTTCCCCTGCTCTGGCAGGGAGCAGGTGCACCAGAACACAGGAAAGAGCATGGCCAGGACAGCTGACCCAGACTGGCCAAAGGGATATTCCACACCAAGGCACATCATACCTAGTATAGAAACTGCAGGAGTTGGCAGAGAGATGCCAAACACTACCACRGGATGGGCTGGGCACTGGTCAGTGCATTGAGCAATTGCATTATGCAGCACTTGTTCCTCTTGGATTTCATCTCTCACTCCTTTTCATTACAGTATTACTGCTCTCTATTGTCTCTCAATTATTCAACTATTCTTGTATCAACCCATGATTTTTACCCTTTTATTTCCCGATTCCCATCCCTACTTGGGAGTGCAGAGGGAGAAGAAGGCACTGAGTAAGCACCTAAGGTGTTGCTGGCTGGAGTTAAACCACAAGCCCCCCACATAAGGAGGACATGGACCTTTTCAAGCTTGTCCAGAGGGTCATGAAGATGACCAGAGGCCTGGAACAGCTCTGCTGTGAAGACAAGCTCAGAGATCTGGGGTTGTTCAGCCTGGAAAAGGCTCTGGGGACACTTTAGGACCCCTTCCAGTACCTGAAGGGGCTAAATGAGGAAGATGGGCTAGACTTTTTAGCAGGGCCTGTGAAATAGGACAAAGGRTAACAATTTAAAAGAGGTCAATTTAGACTACATACAAAGATGAAGTTTTTTACAATGAGGGCGGTGAGGCCCTGGCACAGGTTGTTCAGAGAAGCTGYAGATGCCCTGTGYRTGAAGGTGTTCCAGGACAGTTTGCATGGAGCTCAGGGCAACCTGGTCTATGGGAAGGTRTCCTGCCCAAGGCAGAAGTTGGAACTAGATGATCTTTAAGGTCCYTTCTAAGCCAGAGCATTCTATGATTCTATTTCCATTCCTTCTATTAAGGAAAGGCTCTTTCAATAGACTGGGAGCAGTGTTTTTAAAATATACAGAAGCCTAAAGTAAATGCAGATGTCATCAAATCAGCAGTTCTCCAAACAGATGAGCTGCCTAAAGCAGTTGCAGTTTGCTACAACAGCCATCTGAACTGGTGAGCCTGAAAAAACTTATATATTCACATGCACATGTTTTTTTTTTCCTCATTTCAGCTAACTGCATAATGAGTTTAAAGGGTGGCTCTTTTTAACCTCACTGGTATGCAGCCTTAGCTTGCTAAAATAAGCAACAATGCACAGTATCCTCAGTGTCATTGCTTCATTCTAGACTTGGCCACTCTCAGCAGACCAATGAAATACTTGGAAAGGTCTAATCCACAAACCTTCCCTTTCTGAATCTTATGATTTATATGAAAGTGAGATTTTCCATGCTGATTTATCCCATGGAACACTGCAGACTGTGATACATTTCTAACGTGGGACTTTTCAGACTGCTAAGAATCAAGAGAAAATTGTCCCCCCCTCCCCATTTTAAATAAAACACTTGATTTGACTATATTTAGGACTGTTGATTTCCCTTGCTGCAGCTGCAGTCTACACCTGAGGCTCAGGCTGAGTCCACCAGCCAAAAAAGCACGTCCAGACCCCAAACCACCCCCAATTTTGCTATACCATTTCTGCGACAGTCAGCTTCTAAGCATTCATAGACTACATCCATGTGATCAWTTTTTGCTTTAAATTAACTGTTTTTATTGGAAACCAGTTTCTTATAATCAGTGCAAAACCATAAGAAAACATCCTCTCCTACTGAATTTTCAGTAGATACACAAAATTACCTATGATTGCTGCTCTTTCTTATAATCCAATTCCATACAGTACTCAAAGCACACAAAAATTACTGCTTTAAAGTCTATTGTAAAGTAATTTTTAAACAATGTGAAAAAAAAGTAATTATGGCAACTGACTCATCCGGGTTTAACAGCAATTATTTCTAYCAAATTGGTTGAGATGAACGACCTTCATAACTGTGAAAGCACAAGTGACAGATGTGCGATGCATTTTTAAAAATTGTTTGTAGAAAACCAGATTTATTCCCTGATGCAGGCAAAAGATCCAGTCCTCTGTCAAAGACTCATAATGCCAAAGACTAAAGAGATGTTTCTGTAAATCACAGCATAAAAATATGATGTGAAACCCACAYTGAGTTTAAGTCTAATAAACCCCTGGCAAGGAGAATCTTGTGATCAAACTGGAATCTATTCAAAACGCTAAACTCAGGTGGTCTGACCTCACTTTTCCTAACATATATTAAGCTGCCTTAATATCTTATCAGTGTAAAAATCCTAGCCACCCGATTTTCATGGGTGTGAACATGTCTGGAAAAACTATTTGGCTAGAAATCTTTCAGGGTGAAAATCTATGCATTGTTAAGYTCAAGTGAATAACGAACAAGCTTAGTACACACTACTGTGGAAACAAGCAGCTCAGCCTTATCACTTTAAAAAAAATTAATTAAAGGAGCCACCAGAAGCAGTAATCCATCTCCCCCCACCACTCAACACAGGTATTCCACTGCAATTCTTGCTGCTTCTGGAAATAGACAAAATCTTTAACAATACACAGGATCAAAAGATTTGAGACCCATTTCCTCTTGCAGATTAGCACAGAACTCAGYAGAACTATACAGCAGGGTTCCTGAAATGAGTGAGGAATACTAACTGGAAGCCAAAGCTTTCCCTTTTAATATTCAATACTGAAGGGTTTTGCAGGGAAACATACTGCAGTTCAGGAAAATAAGATGCCTTTCACAGTAAGTGCTGCTAGGAAGAAGCAGGCTATACACTAAGTAGCATACTCTGAGCACTTAATGTCCTTCCTGGACTGTGGAAATAATGCATGGTACACAATATTTGACATTAGAGACAAAAAAGATCTGAAAAAGCTCATCAGTAACTCATTCAAATATTTTCTGTATTCAAGAAACTAAACCTAGTATCTTCTTKAACTCGTGAGTGCTCGTAAAGAGATTTTTATCTGCTTCAAAAAAGCTGAATAAAGAGATTTTCTTGACAGTTTTAATAACAACTATGAAAATCTTAACTCCCCACCATCATTAACACAAATGTATTCAGTAAAGAACAGAAACACAAGCTTTCTATTTTTATAAGCATTTGTTAATTCATAGGCTTTGAGCTTAACCCTACTGAATTTAGACTTTGGCATGATTCACAAATACCTCTCACTCTTTCAAAGAACTTTATTTTAAAAATAATTTTAATTCATTAGACCATACTTTATAATAGTTACCAATAGGACGGACCTGAACTCAAGCATCAGACATTTGTTGCACTTTCAAGTTTTGTAACAACATGACTTTTCAAAATAAAAGTGTACATTTAGATTCACAGTTCAATTTGTTGAAATTTAATAACATTTAAAACCACTGGAATATGAATTGAAAGGGATATATGTTAAGTACACAAATACTGAAAAAAGGTCACCCCAAAACCCACTTGGAAATGGAATGCAGCCAATTAGTCAAGACTGTAGTTCAGTAATTTCACATTTTCCCGGGTTAGCACCTTAGTCAACCAAACTCAACCACTGAATGTGAGAAATGAGTGCATGAAGTGTGACCACTCAACAGCTACTGTACCATTCCATGAGGAGACTGTGTCTTCTTGAGCATTATGTGCCGTATTTTTGAAAACTGGTAATATTTGAGACTTTTCTAAAACATGTAAATTAACAATGGCTACAGTTAAAGTCTAAATAAAGTAATATTTTCGCTCTACTTTCTGTCAGTTGAGATTTTTTAAAGCAATCATTTATAAGGATTGCATCAACATCAGTTAGCAGAGGAAGATCAAACTTTATTGAAACTGCTTGCATACAAAATATATTGCACTATAACCAAACAAATGTCAACATAAAATCCAATCTGTTGTAGCTAATATGTACAGAGAATATTGCCCAAGAGCAGTTACATTACAAGGTCAGTCTACCTTGGTTAATTATCTACAGTATTTTAAACCAAACAGCTTACAGATGATGTGTGCAAGGTACCAATTTCTGTTTTCAAATACTATACATTCCCAAAATAAATAACTAGAAATCAACATTAATGTTTGGCAATACTTTTTAAGACATTTTTATATTTGTTAAATCATGTGCAGTTCGTTGCCAGTTTTAGTATGCTCACCTGTATGCAAGGAAAAAAAAAAGAATAAAGAAAGCAAAAAAAACCAAAACTCACAAAATACATCAGAGGCAAGGTCAAGTTTGTACAATTCTGTACATAAACAGTGGCTCTCCTTCTGGAGTAATCTGAATAAAAACAGACTAAAATGAAGGTCCTTATGCAGTTGTGCCCATTTAAGTTTAATGTGTGATCAGAAATGAAAGAAAGCACAGCTCCTCCCGCCACTTCCCACCCTTCCCTGGTGTACAGCTGTACTTTGGATCAAATTCTGTGACACCTTCATATTGGCTGGTAATTAGGACCTTGCAGCTCAAAATATGAAGAAYTTTTGTTTTACTTCCAATATTTCTGGCTACTGTGTCTGTACTTGCCAGGGCATGACTTGTGGTGACCTTCTTCCTACCTCTCCTGGAATAGCCCCCAAATTAAGAAAAGCAATCCAAAACWTTTGGAAGGTTGAAAACCATCAATGCTTTAGGCTGGTCATCTGGCCAAACAGCAGGCACACATTACTAGCTTGTGAACATGTTACACTTGTTCCCTCAGTAACAATGAGTTTTTTAGTTTTCCACAATGGAAAGATTTTTTTTTTAATTTTTCTTTTTTAAAAAAAAAGCTTCTGTACTGCCTACAAAGAAAAAAATTACACCCCTTTTTCAATAACACTATTTGCCAAATCTTCAGTGCAAAATAAATTTCCTATTCTTATAACTGCCTAACTGAATGTTTATGTAAGGAAAAAATTATGGAAAGCATGCACTTGTCTATAAAGTACTAACGCCTGACAAGGATTGCTACATATATTTTACATTTAGTGTTACCAACTCATCTTCCCTGATTTCTGCATCCAAATATAATATTCCTACCTGCCAAGATATAAAAAAGGCACAGATCATACAACTTTTTTGCTAATGAAAATGACAATTGTTACATCACACAGATTTCAGGGTCCACCAAAATATTGAAAAAGGTGGACCAGAATGTGAACTGACACAGGACATAAAACGACATAGCATTTCATGAAGAACTGGTAAGTTAGATTGAAAACAGAAGCCAATTTGATTACTGCAAACACTATTTATTCTGAAAATTGAAATTGAGCAGTGAATTTGACCCGATGTGTTAAAATGGTACAACTGAACAGAAAGTTTACCAATGCACAGCTCAGTATTTTTAAAACAAACAAAAAAGAATCTTTCATTGTTTGAACTGCAATATGTACTTGGAAGCGATTTTCGGAAGTTCAGGTATTTTTATGCAAATATTTGAATAACTTCTTATTCTGAAAACAACTGCATACTGTTGATGTTAAAAAAGGCTAACAGAGAACATATGTTCATTTCATGCCCTGCGCCATCTTGCCTACTATTTGTCTTTGGCCTAACAAGTTTCTCTAACATGGAATAGGAATTACTGAAACAGTATAGGAAATATGACTTCAGAGTTATGCAGTTTAGGGGACTCCGTTCACCAGCGGCTGTTGGGCGTCTGCGCTGTCCGTCTTCTCCTTCTTCGGGTTCCGCTCCTTGCCCGCGCGCAGCCGGCTGCCTTCGCTCGAGGTATTCTGTAATGTTTTAGTGTGGACACTCCTTTCATTATTGCAGTCAATTCTGATCTGGAACAATTCAGAGTTATATAAAGTATTCTCCTCCTTTCCTCCACCCCTGGGTGTTCGCTACCTTGGCCGTTTGGGAGGAGCAAAGAGTGCCAGCCCCTCATGGCTTTGTTAAATGCATCCAGCTGCAATGGAGGGTGTAAGTTCTTTTCTGTTCAAAAATGCCACATACTTGTGACCTAAAAAGCCTCTCCCATCTACCTAGCCTTGGAAGCTAAAAAACCCCAACTTTCCAGTGTGTTTGTGCAAGAAAGAGTTGAAAAATCAATATCAGATGGGACAATAATTTCAGCTTCTGTTAATTCACTTTTCTATTCTTTGCATACAAAACGCCCAAAAAGACAGAGTGTCCTTTCATGGCAGCTTTCCTCAATCTCAAAAAAATCTACTCAGACCTTTTCTGAGGCTGAAAAAATAGATCCATTTAATACACCCAAAAGACTTCTGCAGYCTGTTTAAGTGATCATAATTCAAGAAAGCATGCTGAAAGCAAATTTTTATGCTTATAAAAGGGGTAAATGCTTATTCCCTGATATATATAACAGGATTTTTACTTCTTGATCAGCCAAATTTCAACAACATGCAAGTACTTATTTTCCTGTAACACATCATCTCACCCAAATCTTCGATTAACAGATAAAACCCCCATGATTTAAGTACCTTAGGGATTTTTTTCAGGACCACAATTCTTCAAACTACTACTTCAAACTACTATTCTTCTGCCTACTTCAAACTTTGTAAGTTAATTACTAATTAATTAATAAAACTCACATGGCCATAATTTAATCTTTGTTTTGCTCCGTTAACTGTTTGCATTTCAGATGCATATTAAATGACTACACATTTAAGTTCAGCACTCCCACTTGAAAAACTAAGCATCTGGTCACTTGTTCCATTTTGTCCCTTTTTTAAMCAGGTTTTCTAAACACCAAGTCCTGTTGGAACCATGACTCCTGGTAACACCACACAGGGGCAGCAGCATGCAGCTGCTCACTGTTTCTTCCTCCCAACATAACTCATCCTATGTGGTAAGAGATGGTAGAAAAGTTTGCAAGTTACCATTTGAAGCAAGAACAGTTTCCATGTGGGGAAACTTAACATATATACATAAAGTATCAGCCTGATAACTTTATGAAACAAAATACTTGAAGAAATGTAGAGTATCTTTATAAAAAGCTTAAAAATATTTAAGGTTACAAGATCTCTGTTACTTGAAAGGCTTCMTGATGTGCATTTTAAACTTATTTTCTACACTGAGTAGCCTTCAACTGCAAATGTTTCACTTAGTAGTGAAGGTGATTTCTGAAGTTTCTGAAGTTCAATCTTTCTTACTCTGAAAATTCTGACTATAACACACTCCATCTTAAGTGTTAAGGATTTTCTTCCCTCGGGTGCATTGAAGATRGACAACAATACACAACACAGCAAGAAATACAAGCTGAAACCAAAACACTACTGAAAACAAAGACTGAAATCMAGCTKGTTAGTAAGTCATTGGGACTTSTTATCAGTTTTGCACCAAACAGAGCTAAATGACATTACAAAGTTGCATCTTTACACAGCTGAATATATTCAGAGTCCTAAACATCTGTGTCATTGTGTAACACAACTTTCATCGATGTGATTAGGGAGTTATAGAATATGGAACAAGGCTACTGTGTCACTTGCAACTTAAAGACTCTAATGTTACTACACRACAATTTAAACAGTACAGACTTCCTATATGAGTAAAGTTACCTCAAGTGACCCGTCTGCTGTTCTCCCTTTTGCCTCTCTTGAGTTACGCTGACGGTTATCTGTTCGTGACTGTTCATCATTTCCTGGAAGAAAAATTAATCAACYAAGTTGTTCAACAAAGACATGACCTTMTTYCACTTAGATTTTACMGGAGCACAGTAGGGAATTACTTCTKAATTTTCTGTCACACTARCATATATTATTACTAACATACAACAATAGTTATTAAACTATGGGCCAAGAATCATTAAARAAAATGATTCTCAGATGATAATGTAGACAAAACCCCAGTTTTCAGAACAACCAGAATTTAAAAAAGGCTGCTGACTGAAGAAAAACCACTTCTCAAAACGATTAACCACACAATCTACTTCAGTAGTGTTTAAATATCTTCACTTTTTTTGATGGCTTATAAGCTTCCTAAATTACACATCACCTTCTTACAAAAAATTCTTAAGCAGCACCCATACATTGAAAAATACATTTCAAGAAATAAGCAGAGCTGTAGATGAAAACATTTAAACAAAAAAAGCTGTAGATGAAAACATTTAAACAAAAATATAAAGAAGCATCATATGTTCAAATAAATATATATTTAACTTTTTAACATTCTCCCCTCTTWCTTTTGCCTGGTCATTTCCACTGAACACATAAATGTTATCCTTTTCCATAACATCAAATACAAGAAGAAATTAATATGGAYGCATGAGTAATACAGATTACTCTGTAATGAGTAATAAAGTTCTTTCTGTATCTATTGACAAATTTGGTTTTGATTCTTTGATGTCCATGTGTGATAGCACAGGCCACAAACTKGAGTTAACAGGTATTTTAGGAAAACAAACGATAGAGAAAACTCCCCCAAAATAAAGCAGATGAAGAATAATTATTCCCCTCTGCTCARTGTTCAACACACCTGAACCAAAACGTTCATTTTAAAAGGCGGACAAAGTGAAGTCAGGAAAGGCCACCAAGATTGGAGGTTGGAGCAGATGAGAAAAGGAGCAGCTGACAGAAGTGAGTTTGCTTAAGGATTCCAACASTGCCAGCTGTTTCCAAACGATTCTCTCTCCATTTACCTTTGAATCCTCCGCGTCCCCTCCCGCCTTGGCCTCTGGCACCGCCTCCGCGCCTCCGCCCGTCCCCCCTGCGCAGGTAATTGTCCCGCTCCTCCTCCGCCGGGGCCGCCGACCAATCGCTCAGCTCATCTCTGTGATCAGACTCTGTTTCAGAAGCATTTGATGCTTCAGAATTAGTTCCTATCAAGAGGATGAAAAAAATCCAAACACGCCAGTGTAGCTTAGCATGAAATTACTATAGTAGARTGAAAAATGTATGTATTTAAAATTTTTCTGCCTTATTTTTTTTGTGTTAATAAACAGTTTTTGGACTTTTTTGCCTCCCAACCCCTATAACATACATAAAAGTGCATAATATCCATTACTTCTTCAAAGACAGACTAGTAAACATTAGTTGTGTGTTTAAGGCTGAATAGTTAAGTATGCCACATGCTTATAGTTACTTGGTGTTTCCACTTTTTCAACAGATTATTGAATACACTGAAAGATGTAATAACAGTCTATTAAAACGTAAGTGTAATAGGCTAGACTCCTTCATATTTCTAAAACTGAAAGTTCTGAATATAACCTGTCCTGTTTCCTCTCACCACTGCAACTCATCTACGAAAAGAAAAAAATTCCATCATGAAACAGCCTRTAACAGACTACAAAAGCAGAGAATAAAGTCAAAATGCTAGAAATGTATCAAATCAAATAAATGGTCATTACAATTTTTCCAATTAACAGATCACCTTTATTGACAAAAGCTGGTTCTTTCCCCATTTTTTGACCCTACAGCCCATACTATTAGCAAGGTGAATTCACATCTTCTAAAAATAGTAAACARCACAAAACATTAATTTTGTATTATGCAGAATGTAAGCAAAGATTTTCTTACAAAGCTTGTACTACAGGCCTTTCAGTCAGGACAAATACCAGCTGACCTACATTATGGATAATAAAGTAATAGATTGCTCTGAAGAAGCACAATCTGGAAAACTATTCATTAATGAATCATACAGGGTTTCAAAGAGGAACACACTATTTGGTGACTACAGTCTTCTTGTAAATACATARAAGTTCAATTTAATATGAGGAAAATAGCTTTTCTGTAAATTGAGCTACATGGTATTTTTACCTATAAATATTTATATTAGAATAGACTCACACAGGATTAAATGAAAACTGAGACTTTATTGTTAGAAATTGTTCAAAACACTGATAAAATAACAGTCCTCACCCTAAGGAGTTAGGGAATAACTACCTAAGCTCCATCATGTAGAAGACAGAAGCATGCTGTAAGAAACAGGAACTGCATGGAAATTAGTGTAGATTACAGGAAAGCACTACACTTTGGAGTATTTTCTACTGCATAAAGCGCTATATAGTCTTCAAATATTAATACTTAATATTAACTGCATTTTTAACAAGAATCAAGAGATCAAGAGACCACTAGGCAAATGTGAGAACTGCAAGTGTCCTTGCAGGCACGTACCTGAAGCATAGCCTGGCCCACGCCTGCTGTGGCCGCGGTTTCTGTAGGGCCGGCTCCCGCGGCCCAGCCCCGGCCCATCGTCGGTCATGTACCCTTTGTCTTTATCCGTGCGGTTTGGGGGGGGCCTGGAAGTCGCTCCAATCTGTCGCAGTTGCTCATCAATTTGTAATCTTTCCAAACGCAGCTGGTCCACTTCCTGTGCCAACACAAGCCCAGCAAATCATGTACAACCGCTATTTAACCACCTGCATGTGCAGACACGCAGGTCTCAGAAAGAAAAAACATTGAAGTATTGCAAGTGATCATCTATTCAATACTCAAATAGCAACTCAGCTTTGAGAATAACTTGTTCAACAGAAAGACTTTGAAATGTTCAAATCTATTTGCTACTAACACAATTCTCCCTGTGGCACAGTTAACAAGTTTAGGTTTGTTTAAAACATGTATCAAGAAAAAGCACTCAGATCACAACACAAGCTTCTTACACTGCTGCACATAACAAATACCAAAGCTATTAAACAATTGTGATGTAATAGTAATGTTTCATCAAAAGGCACTTYGGTGTTAAACTGTACATAATAGTAATGAATACTATGAAGGATGGGAGGAAGCATAAAAGCATAGAAAGCAAATGTAACTCAGGAACAGAGGCACCAGCACACAGCACCCTCACCATACATAATTAGGTAAATGAGAGCAACACATATTCATAGAGTACCTTTGCCAGTTTCAGATGTCATCTAGCTCACATCAGAGTGGCAATCACCTTTTCTTTTTCTTTTATTAGGGAGAAAACTGTTGATGGAAGTTTCATAGTGCTACTGGGACCTCTGCAGATCACCTAGTCCAGCTAGGACTTTCAACTTGGCACTCRGGGATGCACCCACCAGGTCCCACTGACTTAGTGTGTACCCCTTCTCTGCCCCTTAAGATGTTCTTTGGTATTCTTTTGCTGCCAATAAACCTGTAGAAGCCCGTCCTGCTTCCCTTCACATCCCTAGTCACATTCAGTTCCTGATGGACTTCAACTTTCCCAAACTCATCTGTGCACACTCAAATTTGTTTATACTCTTCCTGAGTCACCTGTCCTTACCTTACCCCTTGTATCCTTGTTTTTTCCCTATTAATTTAACCACAAGCTCCTTGCTGATCCCTGCAAGGCCCCCTTGTTGCTTTTGTGTGACCACCTGTACTAAGAAGTTTCATAATGTATAGAAATTTTAGTATTCTGGAAGATTCACTGGTAGCTTCTGACTGGGCATGTATTTGACCATAGCTGGTCTGAAAGTTTCAAAAGAAATGCAAGACTGTATTTAATTAAATTAATTCAAGGCTGTCCCTACCAACAGCACCTGCCATCAAAGACTGGGCACCTGGCCACAACCACCACAGGCAAAAGTAACTGTAAGCAATAATATGGGATATTTTTTGCTCCCTATACAACAGGCCATGCATCACAGACTACTAGGGAAGTTAGGGAGCCAAGAGACAAACTCAACATATAAGGCTGAGTTGCCTATGAGACATATTCAAGTACAAAATGTCAATTCATTACAGAAAAAGCAGTTTAAGGTTTCTGCATTAAAAAAAATGCCCACTCTATACAAGATGCTGCATGAAAGGCTGCTTGCTTTTGCAGCTGAATGAAGGACTGACTACCCCCTWGTATATAAAGTTAKCAAGTTTTGAGATAGAAAATTTWAAAAAAAATCTTACTCTTTTTTAATTTGCATCCTCTAAAAAGTTGTCATCCCATCCTTCAGACAAAATAGYCTTGTATTAAAAACATTCCACTTTTAGACAGAAAAAGTATCATAACACCAATTTTTCAACAGCCTCAGGGCCTGAGCAGATTATAATCATCACATTGTTACCATCTTAAGTATTGATAGAAAAAAAAAATCAGTGGTAAAGCAGCATCATTACCCTCACCTTTAAATAATTAAGATGATAATCCAGAAGAACGGTTGCATTAGTGATGCTATCCTTGGTTCCTACAAACACAAATGGTACCATGCCCTAAAACACAGTAACAATAGTCTTTGGTTATTGATTAGGCATTGAAGAGAACCAAACTCATTACTGTAGAACTTGAAAACAATTCTTACACCATATATTAGCATAAATTAAAATGTAAATGAGATGTCAGTATATTTAAATTCTRGTATTGACTAGACAATGTAGTCYTTTTGCAAAGTCTTTATGCAGAGCTTTTTTAAATAAGCAGATTTACATCATTTGCATCACAATGCCAATATTTCTTTTTCTGAACAACTGAAAAAGAGTAAATTTAGAACACTCTGTATTTTCCTCCCTTCAAAATACCTTTGCTGATCATATCTATTCTCTCGTACCAGGAGCTTTTAGTCTACCCTTGATCTTTTAAAAAAGTAAATCAAATTAACATTGTATCATTAAACAAACCCTGATCCTCCTTGACGATCTTCATAAAGAGAAAGGCAAAAATATTCATGAAAGAGTTGGAAATCATCACCTGAAGTGCTAACTCACAGTTCTTTCACCCCCAAGCATATTAAGTGATTCAGAGCCTGGTACACTTACTGGATTATCTCAAATATTGTTTTGCTATCTCATCATTACCACTGAAGAAACCTGTAATTGTCACTGTACACATACCCTTTACAGAACTGCATTCCAAAAGAAGGTTTGCTGCTGAATGATTTGAGACACCAATGTCTTTAAAAAATAAAAGCACACTATGCTGAGGATCCCCAAGAGTGGTCAGTCTATAATTTCCCTCCACTTTTAAGGTCTTGTTTGGTTTTCTTTCCCCTTCCCATTCTTTTGACATGCAAAAACCTTATGTTAGACCTTACATATCTGCATTAAGTAACCATGAAAAACAGTATATACTAAGTCCTAGTCTTAAGAAACCTCAACATTAACACTAACTTTCAGGAGCATTAGAAATTCTTTAGCCACAGGCACTGTTGACTGAAATGTTTTATTATCTGGAGTATTTTAAGTTCCATAAATATTTTATACAACCTGATAAAGAGCAGTGAAATTTCTACTAAACTGGCATTAACTAGCTCACAGCATCAATTATTAAAAGATGACAAAACAAATGATTTAAAAAGGCATTTAAGGAAATGGCTTGCTGTTGCTTTTGGCAGTGGATTCAAGGTATAACAATGCCAGCTRTTAACAATATGAGCTGGTAACCATGTCAAGCAATTTCAGCCAYACAAAAGCACCAAAGTGCTTCTTTACTGAACCTTATTTTTATCTTCAAAGCAAAAGTACCTACATTCAACTTGGCTGCAGTGGGGAATACTGAGCAGATCTTACGTGCATAATAAATTTAGAGACAAAAATAATATATACTACTGTAACAAACAGTACGTATCTCATTTTAAAAATATGAAAAGCCTGAAGGTAACCTGTTATAAAATTATGGGACATATAAAACTGCACCTGAAACTAATGGGCAGTATACTAACATCTCAGTCACATAGAAAGAACCAAATGCTGTATTAAAATTTAACTGAACTACTGTTCAACTACAAGAAGGGTTGCAATATCCAAATTCATACATGGGAAGATTATTTGTATTTCATAGTTGAAATAAAGCTGCATTCAATTTACAAGTCCTAACTCTTATCTGATAAAGTATGATCTCAGTTTTCTGTATTGCACCTGGTATGACACAACTAACACCTGAAGCAGTGCAAGCAATGCCAGTGTTAGAAATGTCATTAACAGGTAAAACTGAAGTAAGAATGCAGAGCTTGACAGGTAAAAAAGACCTTTGAAGATAATCTTTAAAAGCTGCTGAAAAATGTAAGCAAATCAGCTTTTTCAAGTCTGAATTAAAAAAAAAAAAAAAAGAAAGCCAGACATACTCCCTGCAGCCATGAGTACTTGCTCTTTTACCCTTCTGTGATTCTATAGCCTGCAGCAATAGCAGCACCCTCTTGCTTATCAAACTAATTCCATTTTATGCTGCAGGAATTTATCATCAGGAATGAAATACAACAGAGCAGTGAAACCTTCAAGTCTAAATAYTGACCATTTTACCTTTTGAGATAGATATAAAACTACTAAAATAGTAAAACCCCTTAATTGCTTAGCCACTCTTTACACACAAATTGTGGGTTTTCAGTAAGTCTTACAGTGAAAAAACAGAAGAGGAAATAACTACTCAAGCAAGAACAYAAGTGGTGCAGAAACCATACTTCAAATCTTATCCAAAGTAGCAAAGGTTATTAATTGATACATATTTGGATTTTGAGGTAAATTAAAGGCAGGTCYGTTTTCTTTAAGCACATTTCCAATCTGAAACTGCAGGGAGATTTTTGCACTGAGATRTTAAAACCTTCATGCTTCAAGTTTGTTTGCATACCTGCAACCTTGCCCCTCAAAGCAGTCCCACACAGAAGTGCCTCAAATCACAATGTTTGAGACTTCATTCAGGCCCTTTACAAGGCTGACAGCCTTCCTGTGCAAACCTGGAGTTTCACAATGTTCATATTTGTTTTTTCTTTAGGTTACAATTTACAGGCTATTGTGAACCTAGGCAATATTTTTTATAAAGAGAGATTTAAATAATAATAATAAATCACAAGTTTTTCATTYCAACACAAGAAATGGCTAATAAAAAATTAAACCAGTTAAAAACCTAAAAAAGCAAACTCAAAGCAGATCAATGAATGAAACCAGTAAGTTTCATAYACGTGCATTTACAGCCTAGCACATGCTGAGAAATGTCATTGCTTCCAACAGGAACAACATGAAATCTCTAAGGTGCAACACCAATACATTTCACAAAGAATTTTTCTAACACACATAAGCCAAATTTACATAAAAATGCCCCTCAGCATTAAAAGGAAAAGATACAATCCAYCAGAAAACACACATTAATCAACACTTAATCTTACCACTACAAGGATTCAAGAATTTATTTTATCACTGGGTAGAATATAACAAATTAACATAAAGAAAAATAACATTAACTGAAAACATACCTCTTCTTGTGGAATATTTTTATCATTTTCAGCCTCAATTCTCACTCTAACAACGCCAGATTTGTCCACTATCTCCTGAATCAGTTTTCCATTTTTTCCTATTACTTTTCCTACAGAAAAAACATACACAACATTCCACCTTAATAATTTTCCCCCAAACTTGAGAGTATTGCTATACTCTAATTAGACAAGACTATTGAMGTACCAGTGCAAGAACTTGTCCAAAATGCCTTAATACACTACAACAAAGATTTAGTTAACATATCACAAGCTAAAATGATGYCTACATTAGCTTGTGGTGTTAACTTGTAATACATATTGATCACAGAAATGCTTTTGAATGCTTATTTGGCTTTGCTTTGGTAGATTTAAAACAACTTCAGTGAATTACAAACATTGCTGCTTGCATTCAAAATATCCAACAAAACAAMAAAAAMCATCCTTCTACAKTAACAWTTGCTGTATCTACTTCTTGTGTAAGCAAAACTTRGTTCATTTACAAAATTTAATTAATCAAATACTACCAAAGATACTGTTTGAGGCAGATGTAAAATTCTCCAAAACTAAGCTTTTTACACATTTTTGCCAGTAGTTTACAATTCACTGAAAAGTCAAAGATAAAAATGGAAATAAATTATACTCCAATGGCAGTAATGAAGACATATATCTTCTGAAGCAGATATTCCAGTGTGAGACAACAAAAATGAAAATTTAGTTCTCTCCAATCTCAGTAAAACAACATCCTGTCTGCAAACTGGCAGAAAAACTAAACTGCTTGGGATGTAATGAGGGAGGGCCATATCCTGCAATCACAGCTTACAAGGAAAGCTTAAAAGAGTGATGTCAAACATGTTTTCTGCATGTAACAAAAAGAAGTATTTTTATTTAACAAACTGCTGGAAAACTTAAAACATGATCTTGTTTCACAGGCACATCACTAAAATAGAGATCATAAACCCCATGTGCATGACAGCCACAGTTTGTCTGATACAATTAATCCATGAAGAATAAATTAAACCCCACTCTTAGTAACAAGAGACTTTGATTGTTCCTATCATTCAAAGCTAAATAAATTTGCATTTTTGTGTTTCAACTTTTCTAACATGAATAGTTGCAGAAAACATGACAAAATATGGCCAGTAAACGTACTCAATGACAAAGGCTGTTCTGAATGTCAAAAACTATTGAGTACTTTATTTCATTATATATTACTAGCAAATGTAACAGCAGCTAACTAACAAATGCAAAAAAGCCTTGCTACTGATTTAAAAAAGTCAAGTAAACCAAACAAAACCCACCAAACCTCCACAACTTGCATCGATTACTCCAATCAAAGTTTTTATTAGATTTGGCAACACACAAATATTTTAAAATGAAAATTTCCATATTGTTTTTAAAACATCTTGGGTGTTTTTTTCTCTTTTTTTTTTATTTTTTTTTGTTCACTTTGAGTTTTTAAAAAATATAATTAAATAAAAAGAGGCAGTTGCCTGCATTTTCTTTAGAGTAAAAAAAAAAATCTGTGTGTGTAAATACATATACATGTAAGAGCCTTCTACATTTTTAAAGCATATTATTAGGAATTTTAAAGTCCACATTATTAAACACAGCTTACTTCAGACATAACATAGGGTTCAGCCAAAGTTATAGTCTAAAGGATCTAGGTCAACAATTAAGAGCAGAAACGAAAACCTGCCAAAAAATACAATTGCTAAGTTTTAAACAGAAACAAAGACTTTWAGACTTGAAATTAAATTAATGACGGCAGCTTATGATTTTTACTTATCACAAGTAGAATCAGGAGGGAGTAGGGAAGGGAAAACAACTGGTTCTAATCAATTCCAGAGCTGGGCTGCCACATTTCTTAGTACTTGTGCAAAATTTCACACTGCTTCAACACCAGCTTTCATACACTACGTGACAACCTATTAAAACATTTGCTTTAATAGCTATGTTATACCATAAAGTATTTTCTCTGTTCTTTTCTTATCTACTGAATGAAATAATTTATTTTTATTTTGCTTTGTAGCATCAAAAGCTCAGTAAATGATTTATCCACATACACAAAGGCTGCATGTGTTTTTAGCGCCTTTTTTTAGTATTTTGCAAGGGAAATACTCATCCCACAGTGCTGCTTCTAAACACACTATAAAAGGACAGGGAAAAAAGACAAATGCAAATCAGAGAAAACAGTCAAAATATACTAGGAAAATATGAGACTGCAGATTCATCACCTGTACAGCTGAACTAATCTGGACACATGTTTGGGAGAAGTAATTAATTCTCTGGCTCAATCCAGAAACCATTCTGCCTTGTAATTCAACATCAGCACATTGCTTCTAGTCTAGGGCAGTTCTCAGAAGGCATTTTTCCTTACTGTCACAGGGGCAGCCTCCATAACTGACATACCTACTAAATTCCTTGGGACTTGTATRACATCTTCAGCGAATTCAAGGTAACTTCTTGCCTTTTTCACTGCATCTTGATCCTACAACAGAAAGATGTATAAGAAACAAGATTCATTTCCAGAAGGTTTTTGATCACTTGTTTCTTTCAGGTATTTTCTGAAATGATAAAGAAGGGAGCTCACCTCTCCATAAATATGGAATGTACAAGTATCTTCATCAAGATCAATGGCAGTCACTCCAGGGACTTTTCTGGCTTGCTGAATATTAGCACCATGAGTGCCAATGGCCAAACCCATYAGGTCTTCACGTACAACAAACTGTTCATGGAACCGGGATGCAAGTTGCCTAGAACTCTGAAGAAAAAACTAACATCAGCTCACTTTGATTGTCAGCAAACTGRAGACAGAAGTCCACATAAATTTCAAGCCTATTTTCCAGTAAGGTGCTTAGTCAATCCTTTTACTATACTTGTTTTAGCTTCAAAAACACTGAAGAATCTCCTTCAGATGTATTTTAAGTATTACCATAAGGTTGGCCTCTATGTGTGCTGACACCTCCATTTGGAATTACCCTTTAACAGCTACTGCTATCAGGTGTTACTAGGTGAGACAGCACTCACAAGGCAGTAAAATAGGAACTGTGGTGTTTATTAAAGCAAACCTTATGATCTCTGAGAAAAAAAAAAAACTGCACCAATTTCAACAGATGGGGGAAACAATAATAACTACTGACACAAAATTTATATATCAAACAGAGCAACTGTGGATATCTATTGCATTTTTAAAAAATAAAATTAAGAATCTGTGCCTATGTGTGACAACACAAAACCTGCTTGAATTCAAAGAACAAACATATTAAGAATTTCATCCAGGAATCACACATCTACCAAGGCAGAAGGGTCATACTGAGCACTCACAAGTGTGAATGTAACAGAACACAGGAAAGGAACAGTAGTTTAATACATTGTGGGAAGATAGAGAATTTCCAACTGTGATAATCTATTAAGGAAAGAGTATTTTGMAAGGAAGAAACAAGCCAAAAGCCAAGATATATAATACTGTATATATTTCTGCATTGCAATCAAAGCTGTAACTACCATCCATACATACACAAGCACACTTTAAATTACCAGTTTAACAACTGCAAAATGAGATCCTACAGATGTCGGGAAAACATCAAGGAAGTGCCCACAAGCCCTATTTTGTCCCAGCTAAATAGTATGGCTTTCTGACCTGCTCCTGTTAAAGCTGTTGATAAATACCCAGCGCTCAATCACTGTTTCAACGAACTGGCTACAGTAGACAGTACTGTAAGTATCCAGGTATCATGAAATACTCTGAGAACCCTATGAAGCACTTCAGTAGCTACATTACAGAAAACYTGGAAAGTTATTTTTAATTGCTCACACTTCTACATTCTAACAGACAATCCAAATGCTGTTTTACTARCTGACATCTCTTATAGACATCCACATGAGCAGAGAACAGGATGACCAAGACAATGATCAGTTGTTAACTATTTTCAGTACATGGAAAAGATGAAGCTACATCGTCACTGAGGACMTTGGCTCTGACAGTCAAACCATAGTTTTACTTTTTGCACTAAAACATCATTAGCTTTTCAGCAAATTATTATGAAGTATGTTTTATTTAAACACCAGAAATTCTGKATTCTACTTCCCTTCAATACATTAGCAAAAAACATCTATGCAAATAATTATTATTTGCATATATATTATTATATATAATTATATAATAATTAAGTATTAATACCGACACAGCAGCAATAAAACTGAATTCTATTTAGATACAAATCAGAATGCAAAACGTTTGCAATTTCAGGCTTTTTAGTATGTGAAAGACACCCWAAACAGCTAAGTCACACCCACCTGGAAGGAATGTAAACAAAAAATAATCAGTTCTTTAACCTGATGCTCTAAAAGCCATGTTTGAGAAGTAGAGCCRTGCAAGTCAAGAAGCTAATATGCAGAAAAGAAGGTACAACAGATAGGAAGAAAAAACTTTAATGTACAAAASAAGCTGGTGTAGTGATAATGACTCAGAAAACAGAATAGGTAAAACTGCTAGAAGAAAGGAAGTGGCAGACTTTTAAATTCAGTGAGTATGAAACACATAGGTGAACTGTTAATTAGTAATGTAGTAAAGGCCAAAGTGTTCACTAAATATTTTGTCTGAAGATGGACACATGCAGTCTTACTGGTATGTCAGTGTTTYAACAGAAATCATTAGTACAATTTTTATGATTTGAAGATTTTCCTTTCAASTTTGGATGAAATTGATTTTGTATTTATTCTAACTTCAAGAAACACAAATGACAAAATGAAAAATACCAGCCAACTTTTGTCACCTAATTAACCTAAAATTAACTGTTTATCTCACATTCTTAATTTAAGTACTGCTTAAGACAGAAACTGAAGTTTAACAATGGCTTTCTAGTGAGAACCAAACCAAGTCTGAGACCTTGACAGCAACARAAAGATTCAGTGTTACAATGACAAGAAGAATCCAAGATTAGTTTGGAAAAGGAATCAATGACAACAGTTGTTGGTGCATGCATTTGTGGGGGCATGTAAAGAGAATTAGCTCTAAAGAGGCTGTTGTTCTTCCCACCTCCAAAATAATACTTTGCACTTCAAGAGGTAAACTGCCCACACAATTGTCAGTTCTGGAGGAAGATGAAGARTGATTACTGAAGAGCTACAGTGGGGTGCTCAGTAAGGAACACCAATGAGGAAAAAATTGGTCCTTCCTTCATCTTGAGAAAAATGAAAACCCAAACAAACTTGTATTTCAGCCCTGAAACACAGAAATCAAGATACTAAGGAGAGAACAACTGAAGTGAGAAGAGCTTCTTGTAACAGTGGGTATACCCACTGGATACAAGAGGCCGGAACTACTACATGATATCCCACTTTGAACAGACATAACCCTTAGGATGAGGGGGAATGAAACCTTGCTCTACAGAAACACTGCTGATATACACCTGTGTCAAACTGAATTRCAGCAGTTTAAGTGGTACCTCGGGTTCTTGACAGTGAATCTAAAATGATTTCAGAAATACTGCTTTTTTTTTCTAATTTGTGGGACAGGAGAAAAACCATGAAGAAATGTTAATTCTGATGTATAAAGAACCCCTTATTTCCTAGCCTACTCTTTCTCTTTTTTTTCTTTTACCCATGGACAAGTATGACTCAAGCTTCTTGCCAGTCAACACCCACTCAGCAGTCACAGGAATATCAGAAGCTGTATCTGATGTAAGATTATTTCCTAACATTTTATCTATAGACAAACCTATCTGTTCATACATTCTACCAACATCAGTTTCATCCCTTCCATCTCATTTTCACTGTGTTATTTTGCTAGATCTAGTTCTAGTCAGTATCATGATTAGTATGATGACATATTCACTCCCATCTATTTTTAAAGCTACCAAACATGTGGCATTATTCATGAAATAATGGCTGATTATTTTATGCCTCAAAATATGAAGTATATGTGTATGTGTGTCTACATATTTCTATTTAGTCCCCCACAAAATCCTGCTGATAARAATGAGTCTTTGAAAGAATGGGCCCTACAACTGTACATGTCTTTGTTGRATGACACTTCCATCTGCCTTCTTTGTAACTTAGATTATTATCAGTACATCATTACTTTCACCCCAATGCAAGTCCCAACCAACTAAGAAACGYATGAGGGCTTTTTTTGTATCTGTTTTACTCAAATTACTTCAGGGAAAACAACCAACATACCTCCAGCTGTTTGCTGGCTTCTTCATTTCTCAGTATCAGGGATAACTTGGTGCGCAGACTCCGAAAGTGCATATCAATCAGCATGTTYGCCCGCTTCGTGGTTACATCGTTGATTGACTGAATTATTAATAAAGAAACAGTGGTTTACACATGGGCTCTTGAAACAAACCATTGCCAGTGGTACACTAAGACATTTGTACTTACCAAAATAATAAGCTGGTGGTTTTCAGAATCATATGTTACAGAAAAAGCTCCAACTGCCTTTTTGAAGTCCTTATGTGCAGATTCTTTGGCACACCTRGGAATAAAAATGCTACATTRTTAAAAATAGTAACCCCTGCATTTATGGTTAACAGCCAAAAAAAAATTYCTTAATACAAAGAATGTAAATAAAGATCTCCAAGTTCTCCCTTTTAAAACAAGTGTTATTTCATTACCATTTCTTTTACTCATTTTTATTTTGTTTTCACAAATAGGATTAKAAATACTTCAGAAATTTTCTGTATTATATCTATGAAATGCTAAGTTAAAACTACACAAAGAAAGCTATAATCACTACAATCAGYAAGTTCAAAATCTCAAACACATCATGAACCAGTAAAACGTGTGATTTCATTGTGAACCCTGCAGCATTCTAACGACCTTCTGCTCATCTCACRATGTACTTGACTTCTCCAGGTTTCCTGTGTCCGCTCACCAACAAGTGAACTCATGTATGGTATAAAACTAACTTCGGAAAGCTTTAGTCTAACCTGAATTTATAAGTCATTCCACACTGAGACAATAACATGCATCTCAAGAAAAGCAGAAAGTAACCTGAAGGTAAACAAGGGGAGTCAGTATTAATCTGACTTTTAGAACTGTATTGATATGAGAACAACATGTCCATGTTCTAGAAAACTAGCTGGCTTTGTATATACTCTGGAGAAGTTCCATTGTTGTTTAACTAYTCCCAGAGCCATCATCAAATAAAAAAAGTTGACTGAGAATGGATTAAGATTAACCTGAGCACATAATTGAACAGCTGYAAGAATACAAATCTTAATCTGTACCACACACAAATATTAAAGTCTTGAAGAGTTGCCTCCTCTCAGACTGAACTGCTATTTAAAAATCATCTTTTCTATTTCTGAAGTATGACCATATCAATATTCATGGTTTTTACATTCTATTTCCAAAAGTTAATTTAGAGTGGTAAGAAGCATTTTTATTCTTCTTGTCTCAGGCTTAAGAAGTTCCCACATTCTGAAACAAGTTATAAAGAAACGCTTGTACTTACATTTGCCTTAAATCTTCAGGAACTGCCAGTTTGATTTTATGAAAAGTATCTTTTGTTGCGGGTTTATTGGGGTTCACAGATCTCAAACGCTCAATTGTGACAATTTCGTTGTATGTAGCATCACAGGCTGCATATTCTATTACGTAGAACTGATATAAAAATAATAAAATCATCCAAGCCACATATTTTATGACATGAGTGAGCATTACACTTACTAAAGAAAAGGTACTTTTGTTAACTGTACAAGTCAAATTTGACTTCTCAGGTTGAGGTTAATGGTAATTGCAAATATCCTAATCATGAAACTATTAAGAAATGAAGAGAGATTAGTTCAAACCAGTGCATACTAATATATAAACAGAAAAGAAAGAAAAAAGTGCAAGTAAATATAAAATATATATATGTATATATGCATACTCCTACCTCACCCTTTATCATTCTCACTTTAGCCAACCACCAACAGCAGGGTTCTTTTTCATTTGCCCTGGAATAAACCTAAACAAAATACATACATTATATTCTTAAAAGACATCACAAAAGCTGACAATAATATGATCAGGAACTCCATAGGAACAAAATCCAGCAAAACACCTTAGTACATAAAGTCTCTGAGCACAACATGGAAAGCATGTAACAGCAGATTGTACAGATAAATAATAATAAATAATATAGTACCCAATCTACTGGCATTAGCTGCTTCAGTCTTGCATACARTCAAAAGAGAGATAATTCAGACTTWTAMATTGTTAATATTTAATCAACAGTGTTTCTAATTGTGTGTAAGTCTGATGAAGCSCTATCAGTGGGTGAGAGGACACACACCAACACTTCTTTAGCACATATTTGGTATCAGCCACATCTGCATTACAGAAGTTTTGCAATTTTCTTATCTTTCAAATTAAAAACTTACAGAGAATGCAAGCAAAATGCAAATCTTTAAATTTCTCTTTCTTTAAATGAATTATAAAAATAAACGTAACCATTTTATAAAATAAGGAACGTGCTGCTTTTAAATCAATCTCTGTATCTACATGTAAGTATTTACATATACACATATATTTCCATGTTTTATGTGTACACACATGCAAATTATCTGATTCAGCTTGAAGCTTTGGTAATAGAGACATTACAGCTTAAGAACTATATTTCGTCATCTATTTCTACATTTATCCAGTTCTAATAAAGGACTGATCTGTAATAAATGCAACACCRATCATGTTTGTAAATCAGCATATTTGTAACTCAGCATGGAGGTCATGGTACACAGAATTTTACATGGCCTTTTGTGGTACATGGAATTTGCATGATTTACAACAGTCACGCTCTGGATTTGGTGATGTGCCTGACACTGTGTTTTCTGTAGTACTTGGAATCAAAAAGGGTGACAGCACATAACATGGAAGCAAATCTTCCAGTGGCTTGGCTGACATTTTTCACACCGAGTTCTCTCACTTCTCAAGACAAGAGCTGTTAATGGAGCGTACACACCTCTACTTCATCGCTTTCATTTATGTCTTTATTATAGCCTGCAGGTGGTGGGAACCTCACATCATGGAATGGGATTTGTCTCTCTGGYTGCCAGCTACAAATAAAAACAAAGTGAATGGTCTAAACATTTTCATCTTCTTTGTAAATAGAAATCAAACATCTTTAATCCATTAATTACACATTTTCAAAATCTATGGAGCTTTTGTACATGTTTGTATGAAAGATAATGTGATCCAATGTATACATAACAAGAAAAAAAAACCATCTAAATGATCAATAAGCATCTTAAATGAAACTCTGATGTCACCTGCAGTATTTTGAATCTACCAGCAGCTCTTCCCCTATTTACAGTTATAACCCTCTATTAGACTTAACCCCAACATTGGAAAAACATTTTAAAAACATTTYAAAACACATTTGGATGCTTCCTTCAAAACACGCCTGTATCTTCTTCTGCTGTGGTTCTACTACAGATTAGGAAAACTTGATCAGGATCCAGTCTGAATACGGTTTAGGTTTCAGTTTCTTTAATGGAGACTGGATAAATTTGGTTTCTAGATTAGAAAACAGGTATTCATCACTTATCCACAGAACTAATTTTATAATAATGAAATCTTCTAAAACTAAGGAAAGACATTCACTTGAAAGARTCAGTAATGGTACAACTGTTGACTTACTCAAACATGGGCTGTCATCATGTAAATTCAGTAACAACATGATTATCWCCCTAGCAAAACCCACCTTACTATAGCTGTGCACTCAAAAGTATTAAAATCATTAAAAGCATTTATACAGAAATGTCAGAAAATAGTAGACACTAAATATAACTTTAAAATATGCCAGCAGCAAATTTAGTGCATCTAAAAGATACTACTCCACAGTAAGCCATATTTAGGTTAATCAAATGCAAGGTTGATACTCTGTCATTTGCAGGTACAACACCAGCAATACACTTACTTGTTTTCAAACGAAACTGTTATTGAATCTTCATGCACATCCTTTACGAATGCCTGTGGAGGAAACAAAGTATAATTATGGTATACTTATGGCCATTTTAAAAAAATAATTAAAAACCTGTAAAACACTTCTTTACACAGATATTGATGAATCTCACAATGTAAGTATATTTTGAAGTCAGCCTTTTTAATTTTGCAGTAGACTTACATAAAACACCTACTTAAAGCTAATAACTTGGGCTCATGACTGCCAGTGCACTGATACACAAAGAGAATGCCTGAGCTATGAAGACATTATTCCTACTTTTTAGAAGTAACAGGAGAGGCTAGTAGGCAATTACAAGATTGTTCAAGAGTTTAWAATGTTTGATTTTATAATCACATTTAATGAATAGACACAGAAATTAAACATCAGTACTCCTTAAAAAGCAAATGAAACCAAAGCCCACAAAAACTTCAAGCTCTTGTCTCTTTTACCTAAAACTGCACTAGCAAAACTCAATTTCAGCAGAATTTTCCCCATATTTACTCCATCACACTTTAATTCTGTAAAGTACACACTTTAGATAATGCTCTGCAGCCTTCCCTTTCTCCGGGGGGTGGACAGCAATGCTGCTCTTCCAGGCCACCACAAAGCAGAAGACAGAGCTAGAATTCAGCACTGAGGACTCCTCCTGCCTCATACACTCAACTGACTGATGTTTATTTGATCCATGTTTAACTTAAACTCCCAAATGTCGTCCCTCCCACCCGCCATCTACACAACAGCAAGATCAATAYCAAAGCACTTTGGGATTTACTAATGAAAATATTTTTCTTAGACTCAAACAATGGAGGTCACAGGTTAACCAGGGATGAAAATATTGTTTTCTTCTTTATTTCTTTAAAATACCTCTACRAACTTCTGAAACAAAATGCCGAAGTGCTGAGTATTCCACTAATATTACTCCACACACAGTACCATTGCAAGGTAGGTAGATAAAAGCTCATGAGCAAGAAAGAATACAAAGGTCTGTTCTACTAACGGAGATCCACCTTACGTGATCAAAAAATTCTCAGTAAATAGAAAACCATTTAGCAGCAACTACCACTTCTGTAGAAGAATTAGTAAGAATGGAACATTTTATTATTCTTCATTTTATTATTCGTGCACTTGCAAGTTTCCAAGAYGAGATCTTATCTCTTACCAGAAGGTAAGAGTTTCTTTTACATGGAAGCTRAATGGTCTTTAAAAAATTCTGCTATTTTTGCTTTATAAAGTATTCCAAAGTATTTCCTGAGTTGCAGCAGTATCTCAGTATCAAAAAAAGAGCAACACCTGATGATTGATAGAGTTCCAAGAACTAGCTATACTAAAATTAAGTGGTACATGGACACGCCATCATTCAGAGTCATTGACTACAAGGATGAAACACCATCCAAGTTGATAATTGAAAAACAACCAATGCCACTGTCAGTAGAAGTCGAAGGAAGGCCACAGCAACAACAGCAAAAAATTATTTTACACCTTGCTTGCCTCTCAATACTCTTAAGAAAAAGAGTTTATTATTGCTAGCAAGCCAAGGAGACTTTAAAAAGTCTCCAAAACTATTTGTATAATTACGTACTTCAAAATTCCATGACATTCCTTCAAACAAGCACGGCTGATGTTTTTCAGTGACATGGTATAAAGAAGACTTAAGACCACATCTCAAGATCACATTGATAGAAGTACAAAAAAGATATTTACATAAAGAGGCAACAGAGCTCCCAGTTGATCATTACAGATATGCAATATTTAGCTAATGTTTCATATTATGGTGGATTCTGTAAGAAGATTCCAGAAYTGGATATGCATTTGAACAATACAGTGGTAGTCCTGACTCATTTCACAACATTACACATATCACCTTCAAAGGCTTTCACCCACATTTCTTCCAATGGTTGTCATGTGCAATTTAGAAGCACCTATTCTTACAGATGAAGCTGAAATGAATGCTTTTAATACCTGAAAAACACTATGATCACTACCAAGCATTAGGTACCGCTCCTTCAGCCACAGACTGGAAAAGGATGTAACTCAGTATTAGTAGTTATACTTGAATATGTGAAAGCAGAGGTGATTTTACAAAGCAAATACAACAGAAATTATACCAGGAACAYTTAACAGCCTTCAGAAGATAGGTAAGAGTAACACAAGACATGCCCTGAGAAAAAATTAATTTTCTCATGTTTATAAAATGTCARATCACCTTCCCTTGTATGAAAGACATTTTGGGAGAAATCATCACCTTCATGGTGATGAAAACACCAAAAGGTGTCCTAAACAGCACTCAAAAAATTACAGGAAATGGCAGAAAAATTCACAAACACAGCAGCAAAGAGCAAGRCTACATCTCATATCCAGAGAGAGATGGAAGACAGCTCCTAACACACAACTCATGCTGAGCAGAATCCTAAGGACTAGAACAATATACCTAATTAAAGGTAATAATGCTAAAACCTACCATTAATAAGTAAATYAGGAGGCGTAACAAATAAATCTAAGATAAGCTGAAGACTAGCCTGAGACATTAAACAGTCTAGCAATTATGTTATCTGGAAAAAGTAAAACTTGGGACACATTGCTGGCTGAAAGAGGAATAAACTCTCCTGTTTAAACTCGCCTTAAACAGTTCTTCAACACTGCTTTGGTCATAACCCAGAAACCTGAGGAAACCTGAACCAGGAACATAAGGAAAACTGTTAAGCTTACAAAGGTAGCATCAATACAGATACTTCCAAGGAAAATTACAAATCTGAATTTCTTCAGCTTACACCAACTTCAGAAGAGTCAATCACAGAGACAGAYGAATACCTGCTTTTCACTTCAGCCTGGCCAAAAAAGTTGATGTCAGAACACTGTAGTTTATCTTTTAATTTGTAGTCTTGCAAAATTACAGAAGTTCCTTGGAATAAATTTTTAATTAATTAAGAAGTGAACAATGCCTTTCCAAATTTCAAATATGCAATATATGAAACACTTCTGCCCTGTGATATTTATGCATAAAAACAACCATTCAAAATATATTAATGACTATTAATACAGTCATTAATATTTGGTTGTTTAGTCCTATCTACCCAGAGAAACGGKATTTCCCTTGTTTTTCAGTTACCTGTGACACAGAAAAATGTCAGATACTTATCATAGCAGTTTTCTATTTTCTGTACCACAGCATTATGTCAATTTTCTTCCAGTACAACTATTTAAACAGATCTGTAGCACAAAAACATATCTGGACTCTCCATCACTAAGTATTTCAATTTGTACACTTCTAAGTACAAAAAGAAAAGGTCTGAAACATTTCTAAGTTTTCCTTAAAAAAATATTAAAGCAGCAATGCCTTTGGAAAACYAAAATTAATGCTTATCAGAACTGTTTGGTTGTCTTCTTTCTGTAATACATGCRAAATTATGCACAAAATAAGAAGCCTTTAACACCATATCCAAATTCCCAGACACAGGACAAGTCAGGCCCAGATGTCAGTAAAGAGGCTCTGATCTCACACAAAGTATCACAAGAAATACAATAATCATTCATCAGCCTTTTTTAGATAAAGAGTGTAAGTAGGCATAGAAACTCAAATGTAAAGACGCAGATACCTGAGTTTAAAATGCACCCCCATGAAGGGACAGAACAGTGGCTTTGATGAGTTTGGACACAAAGATGAAATGTCTAAAAACAAAGTGAAACTAGATGGAAGCAAAATGAGGTAACAAGACAGTGAAAGACTGCAGCAGATGAGATACCACTACTGCTAACAGCAGAAATATCAAGAAAGAGTACACAAAAAATAATCTGTGAACAGAAGMACATTTTATAATGGCAAAGGTTGGTTCTTCTTCTCTAATGTGGAAAAAAAAATRAAATGTGGTAAGTTTTCTACACCAAATTTGACTCTGAGTCACATAAACCATTTCATTTCTCTCCATGCTTCAGGTATATTTAAGTAAAAAAGTTGACAGCATGGCATKTCTCAAACACATAAGCATTCAAGTTCTAGGAAGGGTTATATGCTGAATATATGGTCTAAATTGTACAAACTATTTGTTAAAAAAATAAGTATTATTGGAAACACCAGCATATTTTTTTTATTTTTATGCTAAATGGAATGACAGACACTTCAAAGGAACAAATAAAGGCTTCAGCTGCCATGAAATTTTTCTGTTTTTTTTAAAGTCTGCTCACATCATCAGATGTGAGCAYTGTCAACCATTTTAATAAAGGAAGATAATTAACTATAAGAAGGGAAAGTAGGGAAAATACGCTTTTTAACATAAAAAGCTATGTTGGTAACAAACGTGCATCTACTGTTAGCGTAACAGTTCTGTAACATTTCATACCTGTTGGAAGGAGAATGTCAAAAGGGAACTCGGTGGATAATCAAGTCTGAGAAAGGCTGGACATACAAAGGAACAGAATAGGGAAAGAAAAATAGTCACAGAAATGGTCACCAGACAAGGGAAAAGGGTACAGGCAGTCATCCTCAGAAGGACTGAGCAGACAGGTTCATGAATGTACAGAGACTGGAGATACTGGCTGAGGGCGTCTGTTGGAACAGTGAAAGAAAAAATATGGATACAGAGGGCCACAGGAACTGTTGCTAATAGTGAGACCTGRAGTAATAAAGTAATAAGAAAGATGAATTATTTTATCAGTTGTACCTTCAATGAAGTTATCTATAAAACCAAGCAAACAACAGCGAAGCACTGAAACTACTGGGATAAAAAGTTGAAGATTTTCACAAGGTTATAGAGCAAGAAGTAGCAAAAATTGGGTTACAGACAACATACACATGTTAACAACAAACACCATTCCAAAACTGTCTGCTTCATCAACAGGATACTTTCCATCTTTAGCAGAGGACACAAGAGAGAATCGCTCCCTAACTGGAAAAGAAAAATCAATCCCATGTTGGAAAGGCATCCAGCATGTCCATTTTATAGGGAAATATCTAAAGCTAATCCCAAAAAGATTAGACAAAGGCTGTCTATTAGTCCTYGTGAATGAGATAAGAACTTCAAAACCCAATTTACTGTTCCTATACAAGAAAAGATATGAGAAGATATGCCCTAATACTGCACATCTTCAGGCTTAGTTACTTGGCTGTGAGTGGCAAAAAGGCAGTTCCCTCCCTTGAATTCAGTCCTGGTGGTTTGTTGGGCCAGTCTTCATAAAATAAGTACCGAAATCCAATATTTTCTTACCAAGGATTCTGGGCCCAACCACATAGCAAGTCATGACTAAGCATCTCTAGGTACCAGATTGTCAATTATCCCTGAATCATGCCCATTGACTGCACTGTACTTTCCACAGAATAATTCATCTTAGGCAAAGAGGAAAAATAATCATGAAAGTACAAARTATTCACCATGCAGTATTTTAATTCCATTCAGAAAGAACTARTCTTCACTACAGCAGTCACACACACTCCAGCATACAGTGCACCTGATCAGGATGAAACTTGAATTCCAATCTTACAGCTGGGTATGAAAGCATCCTCAAACCCTCTCCTATATTTTGGGTGGGACATGAATCCTCTGGATATATCTCAGAAATCACGGGTTTACTACTTCTAGCAGGGCTCAGGTAGGCAGTTTTGTATTGTCAAGATCAAGATGCTGCTGGGTACACTCAAAAATGCTCAGGTCTTCAAAGAGACCTACAAGGAGGSCATGAAAACCTGAAGCTGCAATTAGGTGCCTGCTTGTGCCACTTAGTCCCATCCTTACCATAGCAGACTCACACTCCTCCCCCTTCCATSTCTTAGTATCAAGAGAGGTGGTTTTTTTCCAAAACATTTACATATTCTCATTAAGATCTTCAGAATTATTCAAAGCCAAAAGAATTCTTCAAGTTATCAGTAAATTATGAGATTGAATAATAGAATTGTTTTGCTTTTGATATGTTTGAAACACTACTGCTATATATCACTTCTCAGGAGGCTGCTTAAACAAACTTTTTAAATAAAAAAAAAACCTTGCAATTAAATTCCCACCTGACATCACTGCACACTTCTTGTTATGCTGGGTCAACATTAATTTTTTACAACCAAACTGCCCACCTACAAGATGGGCATAAAACTCATCAGAAAAAATTTTGATAAATTACTTCATAACAGACTGATACTCARACACTGATGAAAGAAAAATCTGTAACAAGAACTCAAGCAATTCAAACTAGGAGAAAGCTAGTGGAAAAGTGCTGGTTTACAATGAACATTATTGCATGAGGATGTAAAAAACCTAATTTTTAAACTATTTTAAAAAAAATTGTTGCTTTTATCTCAAGTGCAATGCTCCATCTAATGAGGTAATTCAGGTGATGACAGATAAATCCATATGCCCATTTTGCTTTTAGACAATTTAAMCAAGTCTTCTTGGTTAGTGATTAAGAGGAAACAAAAAAAAAAATCCTGTCAAAATTTCTGAAAGTTAAAAGGCAAACATAACATGTAACTTGCAGCAATGTCTGTTTTAGAACTTGGGTACCCTAAATCATGAATAAGCTCCCATGAACATATGCTCAAATGAAACTTTCACTTACAACAAGGTGTACAGGGTCCCACAGTGTCAAACCTGAACACAAACTAAAGTTCCAGAAGCTTTTGATTCTCTCAGGTTTCTTCGAAAATATTTGTCACTAAAGAATGCCCCATGTCATTATTACCATCATCTCTTTCACATCATTGTGTAACTACTCTCATTAAAAGTTCTCCTGTGAAAATGTATTTATTCTTTCTGCTTCTTTCTGTAGCCTTAAAAATGTAAAACTGATTTTTAAAAGTGCTAAATTATTCAATTCCAGGAAGCAATATACAGATCTAGAACTCTGACTACAACACTCTGAGCTCACAGGATGCTTATTTACCACTGACTTGTATCATACCTACTTTTTAAAAAAAAAAAAAAAACAACCCAGCTATTGTTTTCACAATAAGATACTAGCACATGTATTTTAAAAATAAGCTTTTAAGAGGTCTTTTTTCCTTGGAAAAAGTTGGAGGGGTTGGAACTGTATCATCTGGATATCTACCTGCCTTACCACAGGAACATGTGAGTGTGAAACTCTACCCRGTCCTTCATTGCTAACATAAATATTGGATGTCGCACAATAACTAGGCCCAATTTTTAAAGTCCTAGGAACATTTAAACCATGGGAGACTTGCAGAAACTGATGTATGGCTGTTTCTGGTATTTTGATAACAGGTCAATGAGAGTAGGCCCAAACCCACCATATCAGAATTTTATTTTCTATAAAACTACAAATTATACCCTATTAATAAGCTGATTAATATGACCCAACTCATGCAAAGCCACACAATACTACATAGTATTAATAAAACATATTGAGTGGTAGGAATATATGTTCAAGTCTCAGTGATGGCACAAGGGGTTGGAAACAAACATGGAATGCCACAAAGTAATTTCAGTAAGTACATTTGGTAACTACATGTTTTTAGCAACACTGCACAGATATATTCGGCCAAGCAATGCTCTCTTTAATATCACTAGGCAGCTTCCTCTGCCATGGCATTAGGAGCAAGAATCCACCACAGCATTTTATCAGGAATTTGTATTAACGAGGGCCCCCCTCCTCCCCGCCTTGCAGGCCGTGCTCATGCAGTGCGGCTCTCCTGGAAACCCGGACGGCGAGAGAGACTTTCCTTAAGTAGCGACAAAAGCTGAGGATTTAGCAATTAATGCCCCATCCCAGCGCTGATCCTCGCTCAGCGCCGGGACAAGGCGGCCCCGGGCGCCCCTTCCCACAAAGAGGGAAGGCCCGAGGCCTCCCCGCTCTCGCTCCTCATCGGGCCTCGAATCCCCTCAGCCCCGCCGGACCCGGGCTCGCTCCCCGCGGCCACCGCGAGGGACCCGGCGCGGCCTCCACCCCAGCCCGGTTCCCTCTCCTTCTTCCTGCCCCGGGGCCTCCGATCTCCCTCAGCACGGGGAGGAGGAGGAGGAGCCGCCGCCGCCTCCTCCTCCTCCCGTCGCCGTCCCCGCTCCCTCCCCTGGGGCCCGGCCCGGCCGCGAGCACCCGGTACCTTGTAGAAGGCCCCGTTGGAGCCCCGCACCTCCACCACCAGCTCCTCCATGTTGTGCGCGGTGCGGGAGACCCGGGCCCGGCGCCGCCTCCCTTCCCTTTCTCTGTGCCGGCGCAGGCGGGGGAGGAGCGGTGTGTGTGTGCGGGGCGGGGGCGCTCGGTTCACGCCGAGCCCGGGGGTGTGGCCGCCCTGGGCGGGAGTGGGGGGGGAAGGGAACGCCGGGGGGCTCCGCTCGGCGCCGCCGCTCCGGGCCCGGGGCTGCCGGAAATGAAACCGAAACG
>NW_026623400.1:706443-708316 GCF_030028575.1 Malurus melanocephalus
TCTCGCCCCGCCCCGCCCGTCGCGCGCCGGAGTGACCGCCCCGGCGGCCAATCGGATCGGGCGGTGCCGCGGCGCGCGCCTGACTGACCGGCGCCGCCGGCCAATGGGAACGCGCGGCCTGACCGGCGCTGGTCGCGGCTCGCGGCGCCCTCAGCCAGGCCCCAATGGCGGGGGCTGTGTGTCCGTGCGTGTCCGTGTGTGGCCGTGTGTGTCCGTGCGTGTCCGCGGCCCCGGTTCCCTGTGCCCGCACCGGCCCGGCCCGGGGCCGCGCTCAGGCGGGGGCGGCGCGGGCGGTGCTGAGGCCCCAAACGGCGCCGAGTAACGGCCCCGGGGAGCGATGGTCGTGCGGGGCCTGGGGAGAGGCGAAGGGAATGACGGGCCGRGCAGCGCAGTGGCTGCTGGGATGCAGGGAGACATGGCGGCCGGGCTCGTGGGGCCTGGGGTTGGTACCTGAGCGGCTGACCTGGCGGGGGGAACGCTCGGCCGTGTAATGGGCTCTGCTTGCCTGGACATGGCCAAGAGTGAACAATWAAATGGGAATTGAACGCACATCTTGAGTCATATGTGCAGTTTTGGGCACTGCARTATAAGAAAGAACTAAATSTGTTAGCATCCAAAGCAGACCACGAGGATGTTGCAGGCCGTTGAGKGGAAGCCGTGTGAGGRGTGGCTGAAGGCACTTGGTKCGTTCAGCCTGGAGGAGACCGAGGTGTTAGCACAGTGTGCAGCTTCCTCACAAGAGACTGASGCTGCTCTGTGGTGACAGGATCCGARGGARAGGCYTGAAGGTGAATCMGGGAAGGTTGAGGCTGTGTRTCAGGAAGAGGTTCTTCACCCAGAGGGTGGTTGGGCCTTGGGCTGCCAGAGCTTAAAGCAGTGCTCTCAGGCACAGGRTGGGATTCTTGGGGCTGTCCTGTACAGGGCCAGGAGTGGGACTTGATGATCCTTGTGGGTGCCTTCCAACYCAGGATATTCTGTGATTCTGTAAATGACTCTGTGTTACAAAAGTCCTGCTCCTGCTGTGGTGTTTCTGCTGAAGTCCTAAATACCTCCCAAGGGATCTGACACCAGATGAGCTGAGCTGAAGGGATAATTCCTCTGCCTTGCCCTGTAGCAGTTTCTTTGTTCAACTCAAAAGTTTTCCATGTTAAACATGCTATTGTTGTAGGTCTGTAGATTCAATAATGTTGGAAAGGACGTCCAGGATCAACTGCAGCCTTTAGCTGCAGTTAAACCCTCATGGACTTTTCAACATTATGTTGCACATACAGTTCACTGTAGAATCTGGTGGTGAGTAATGAGCTCTGGTATGATGGAGCATTTATGACTGAAACTGCCCTGGCACAAAACTGCTTGTTCAGCTTTACATTAGACCTACACAAATGTTAACATCTTTATATTTTGTAACATAGCTACAAAGAATCAGAGAAGGAAAAAAATCACCCAGCTGTTTCACCTTTAGGCTCAAAAATCACAATGTGTTACTGTGGCTGTGATTGCTCTGAATATGTGTGACTCTCTCCTTACATGAGTCGTGGTGAAATTCTGTACGTGCTGGACTCATTAGACAGTCAGTCACAGGGTTGACCTGCTTGGGGGGTGGCAGAGGGTCCAAGAGGGATTGAAGAAAGAAAAATTTAAAGATGAGGAACTGAGGAGCAATGACACAAGTTTTTTGTAAGGGTAAAACCCCACCAGAGAGAGATTAGATCTTACAGACTATCCATGAAGAAATTGAGATACAATGGATCACTCTTGTGACTTTTTCATGTTAGAAATACTTTTTTAAACTGGCAACCATATGAATGGTTCAACTCAACATTTCAACAGTCTTCCAGGAGAGACTATGCCCAGCCTAAAAGTTATTTGAAGT
>NW_026623400.1:708371-786778 GCF_030028575.1 Malurus melanocephalus
TTTTTTTTTTTTTTTTTTGCATTCATTGTTTGTCATAATTATACTCTTTTTAATCAAATAGGTTGCTGTCACCGAGGTAGATTATCTCTGAGCAGACAGAATATAAAGGTGTCTAATTTAACTCTGTCTTCCAGTGATGGTTTCACTACTCTCCCCAAGATAAAAGCTGCTGTACTGTATTATCTTCCCTAATGCTTAATTTAATTTTTCCTTGCCATTACTTAAATTTAGTGGTTTTTATTTTGACCTGACAAGTGGATGTTCTTATCCTTGTCTACTTAATGAGAGCATGTGCATATCTCCAGAGCACACTCTCTAGTTTTTCTGCTGATTTACTCTTGGCCTTTCCTCATGCTTTTCAAATTATTTATTGGTTTTCCAATTTTACTTTGATTTTTACTTTGAACTATCTTCAGACTGAACTGCCTATCTCTTCTGCAATGTGCTCGCAAGTTAAGTAATTAGTTCTTAGAGTAAACGATATCTTTTTCAATCTGTCTTTATTTCAAATTTGGTGATGYAATAAAAATACATCTCAGTAATTCCATTAAAGTGTTTTACTATTAAAGGTAAAATGTTTTTTAATTGAAATATTTGACTTCACTGATATATAATCATAGAGTCACAGAAGGTTTAGGGTTGGAAGGGACTTGAAAAATCATTATTTCCAACCTCAATATGTGCAGTGATTGTTACAATTCAACCAAAAATTGCCCACCCCTCCACCTCCCTGAATTCTTTCATATTTCCCAATAATCTTCGTGACTTGTTCCGAGTCCTGGGTCTGATCCTGCAGATAGAATAGAAATGCAGTGCTTCTGTTTCTTATTTGGATCTACACAGCTTGGTGCTTGCAGGCTGGTCTGCTGACTGGATTTGTGGCAATCTGATTCAGAATACCTCTTTTCATCATCCAAATAATTAAAAGGCAAAATAAAACAACTTTGACTTTTTACTCACTAATTGATTTACTAAAATGCCTCCTTAAGAGAGTTGAAGGGCAGAAAGCTCAAGTGAATGACCCTTGGTTGTATCAGAGTCCTTAATTCTTGATCACTGGTACCAGTTTAGCTAACACTTTTTTCCTGTGGTTTGTATCTTAGGTGTTCCAGTTGTCTATGGATCTTCACCAGAAAAAAGCTTTGATCTTCACCTGAAAAAAGCTTTGATTCCATACACTGAAGGAGTTCAGATTTTAAAATGTTGCCATCAGTGCCAACCTTTGAAATCAGCAGCAACCGTCAGAGCCTTGCCCAACATCCTGATCTGTGTAACTGTTCCTATAGACACTGGGGTGAGAGTGACAGGAGCTCTTGAGTAGTTTTCTCACCTGATGAGATTTACCTTAAGGCATGGTCAGGAACTACAGTTAAGAGTTACTCGTGAAACATTCTTTTAAAAAGATGATAATTCAATTAACTATCAAAATCTCTAATTACTCGTGAAACATTCTTTTAAAAAGATGATAATTCAATTAACTATCGAAATCTCTAATGGAATTTTATACAGTTCTCCTTATTTACACACCTGTTTTGGGCTTCAACTTCATCTTGACAAGATTCATAAAGATTTTAACTCAATCTTTCAAATTTCTATCCTCTGGTTTTCTTTGTGCATCACTGTACATGGGAGCCTCTCCTGGCTGACTCCTTGTCCCCTCCATTATGATTTCCAGCATGTCATACTGGKGATTCTTAGACCTCCATATTTCCATTTAAGGCCGGTAGTCGCAATATGTGTATCCTATGTCTGACACCATGATACTGAGACAAAGAGACTTTGCATTCTTGTGAATACGTAGGATTTTGAGTTGTTTCAATTAGGCTAAACAATTCAGACTGTTGTGCTGTCAGTTTAAAGCTGTAGACAAAAGTTTCAGGAGGCAGGAAACTATTACACTCTTGTACAGATGGTCAGATGCCCTTTTTTTTGTTGGTTTACAAGGTATTCTCAATAAAGGCTTTTCAATAATCTCACTGGAATGGTGATGTTATAATAACCAGATCAGCACTTAGAAGAAGCAGTTACAGTTAATAGAGACACAAAGATAAAAAACTTCCTAGGCATTGCTTTATGAATGATCAATAGTAGCTGAAGGTTAAATGTAACCAAAGTATTGTGGTTTTATTAGTCTGCCCTTGACTGAAGYGATACACAGAAATGACAGATATCTAAATCTGTGTGTAGAGCAGTGGGTATTCCCAGAACTCATGAAGACAAGCTGAACTAAACCAGGGATGATTTAAAGTGTTACTGTGTGTGGACAAGAAATCAGATTATGCTATGCCTGTTTGTTCAGTTCTCTGAATAGTTAATGTGATCTCTGAGAGTGCTAAAAAAATACTCAATGAGGGTTACTCTGWGTTCACATGGAGGGGCAAGAAAAGTATAACAATTGCAAAAAGACAAACCTGAATTTGCAAAATGATTAAAACCAAAAATCCTTCATTATATGTATTAGGGTAGTGGATAACCTTTAATCTTGTAAAAATATATTAGTGAGAAGAGCTGACTAGTCTATTGATTTTCTGTCTTAATTACTTAAGATGACCTTCAGTGAAACTTGACTGTTTCTCTGTTTCTTTTAGAAGTCATTAGTTCACCTCTGCCTCCAAATACGTAGTTTTCTGCATAGTAAATAGGGATTAGGTAGCCATCCAAGGTTTATTTTTGCCACAGATTCTACTTTAGTGTAGATATATGTTTCCACTAGTGGTTTTCAGTTTCTACAGTGTACGGTGTCTTCCTGACCTGAATATGGAAGKAAGGCTGAGGGATTTAAGACTGCTTTGTGCCTGCAAGTACAGAAGCCTCTCGGTTTCAYAGAGGAGCCAAAGAAGAAAACACTGGAATCTGGACTTCAGGAGTTCAATATTAAAATTTGTAACTTAMACAGATATAATTTGTGTTTTTAAGTACTGCTTATTAAACTATCAAGCTTCAACTCAGTTTGCTCATTCAAAAAACAGCCCTGTCGTTCAACTCACCTATGAAATAATTGTCTTAGTAGGTAATCCCTTTCTTATTTGCTCCATGTTATGTTATTTGTTGAAATAACCARTGTCATTTAAAATTAATAGTAATTTCTGCATTCTTCCAGAACAATGACTGTATATCCCACTGTTGATCCACAATTCTTTGTAACATATTTCCTTTTTTCTTTTTGCATGTTAGTGGATTTGAAAATGTACCATGTAGCATTTTGCTGCTTAATTATTCAGTTTCACCTCTCACTCACGAGTTTCCATCCACTTCTCTTGGAACCCACAAATGCATCTATCCTTATATTAAATCTGCATTCTATTACCTCTGCAGAAGCATACTGGTCTTGTAAACAGTATGTTTTAATAGACAACACTCAAATTCATATGGAAAAATTGCATGTTAGTTCATTCAGCTGATTTTTTTAATCACTAACCAAATAACATAAAAGTGAGAAGATTACCTTAGTTATATATGTCTTGAAAATGAATGAATTTAAACAAAAAACAAACCAAAAAACAAACCAAAAACCTCAGAAAACTTGGAATACAGCTGGTTAGAATACAACACAAGAGAAATGTTCAGCCACATCTATAACCACACACATGCAGAGGCCCTGTGTGCAGTGTCCATGCTGGGTCATCCAGCAGCCCTCAGTTCAGCTCAGGAAGTTTTAATATGAACATACAGCCTTTGAATAATAGCTTGTATCTCTGGAAACTATAATCTTAATATTCTGTGATTGTCATAAGGATAAGCATTGATGTTGTAATTAGAAGAGGAAAAGTTGGTGCAAAAGGAGTTAAGCTACCTGGGGTGGCTTTGGTTCATGGAGTTAAGAATTGTATGCAAAAGTTACTGGCATCAAAATGGCCCTGATGGAAAGAGGGGTGGGGGAAAGGTGTTATAGGATTTTTTTTTTACTTCTCATTTTCCTTCTCTGATTTTGATTGGTAATAAATTCAATTAATTTCCCTAAGTCAAATCTGCACAATCAGCATCAATATCAAAGATGGAACTTGTGAGCTTAGAGAGGCTACATTTCTAGTCGATCTACACCAGTAAGTTATCTGTACAATAGATGGATATTACTAGAATACTCAGCTAAGTGTWTAACACAGAGCACAGGCATGTTTTTTAGCACCCACGGTAAATCAAATGAGCAACCATCAAGCCTTTGTTTTTCTGAGTGCAGGAGCAGGAGGCTTCAATCTGAAGCTGGTACAGAGATTTATGRAGGTTAATGACCACCTCTCTTGAATATACTGCACTTTTAGCTGAGATTAATCTGAAAAGATCACAGGACTCTTTCCAATCCATAGCAGAATTCCCAGTGATGTCGAGGAGCAATAAGTCCATATTTCAAAGGCTATATATGCCAGTACATTTATATGGCCTTAATGTTATTTGTATTGACCCTGATGGAGACTGCTATGGAAGCAGTATATAAAATGTCATTCTCCAGACAGGCTGTGATATTTAACTTCCTATTAGAACCATATATAAGTTAAATGATTTTTATTTTTCCCCTAAATTTTCGTAGAAAATAATGGTGTAATCTTAGGCTGTGGCAACAGATGAATAGCATGAAAAAAACGAAAAAGCAAAAGAAACCATTACCAATAATGGTGCAATAATAGTAATTTACTTCTACTTTCTGCTGTAGTTAGTTTTGTTTGGCTTTTCTTCTTTCGTGTGACATAGCTGACATTCTTGTCCCAGTGTCTAATGTTTTATTATTTACTAGTTTGAAACACAACCTTTGACATACCATTTATAGATTTATATCCTGGACATAGCAATACTTTTACCTTTTTTCCCTGCGAGAAAGGGAATTACATATGAATTTGCGTTTCCTGTCCATGTAAGCCTGCAGCAGTCGCGGTGTTTGTGGAGCCGGAGCAGCGCTGGGCTGTGGCCACAGGAGGGCCCYCCAGGACAAGGGGATGCTCTGCCACCGCTGCTGCATCTCACTGTCCCTGGGGAAGAACGCCCCGTGCTGCCTCTGAAATACTGACCCGGGACCGCCACAGGTGTTATTATAACCCAGGAGAAATACTTGGAACTAATTAAACACTCAGAAACTATGGTGCCTTTTATTTTTGTTAGTTGTAAATTTAGACTCGTATAAAGCATTATTTTTTTTATGCTTAATGTATTTTAATTTTGAGAACTGGCTTATGTACCATGACCAAGAGTGTTCTTCTCTTACTCTGAGGTACTCAGAAGACTGTCAAGCACGTGTGTCAAATCCTGAAGTTCTGTTATGAACTCTCACTGGACTAAACCTCTTTAATGGGCCTGTTCCTTTCAGCTTCAAGTTATTTTTCATTTTCACAGCCTTTCAAAGAAAATCAAATACGCTGAAAGTGGAGAGTGAGGTTGTGCTCTCTAGGCTTGTAATGAAAAGTCAACTAAATATTCTCATTCTATGGGAAGAATTTTGGTGCTGTACTCTTTGCTCTTTTAAATGCTCCACTTCAATAATGTATTGGTTAACCAAATCAAATGAGATTTTCAGCAAAACCATCATGATATTAAAGTGAAGGTTGCTRAAGTAGCRTTTTCGCAGAACTCATTTGTCTCCTCACTTTATACATCTTCTGCTTTTGTTAATATTATTGCCAAAACATCTAGTCCTGTACTACATGTTAGTAGTAGTCAGATTAACAATTCACACCTGTACAAAAGATTTGGCAGAACTTCAATGTTTTGATGTCAGTTGTGATTATTGATTTGCATTTTGAAGAGCTGTGATTCACTCGATGCATCAGCTTTCCTTTTGTACATGTAACATTTTTCAGAAGAGGTGGAAAACAAGACTAGTATGTTTATTTTATGAGTGCTCTCTGAGCTCTTGGAATAAGAAAAATTGTTGAGCCTGGGAGCTGGTGAAAGGAATGTTTTAACTGGAGGGAARACTTGAGATTTCAGCGAGTGAAAGACAGGGTTCCTCTTGCAGGGGTGTTGTGCCTCTGCACCAGCTGCAGGGGCTGATTTCCTGGTGGTTGTCTGAGACTGTGGGCACCTCCYGGTCTGCAAAACAAAAACTTGGGTTGGTGACATGTAAAAAGGCATCACTGGGATTCACAGGTTGTTTTCTCTGTCTGTCACAMCTCACCACCGATACTGAAATCCTGTGATGGGGTTTGTTTTGGTGCAGGGCTCTGCTGAGCAGAAGTACCCCAAAGCTTTGCTACTGTTCTGCTGAGGTCGGGGTTCCTCCTGTCATCTCCTGCTTCAGTCTGCARGATATGAGCTGCCCAGCTGAGAACAGAGTTGCACTGCATGACCTTCAGACATTCCTTCCAATATAAATTATTCTGTGACTCTGTAATGGTGCAGTAATTCTGCATTTCAAGCATGTTCAGATATTCATGCTATTTGATGGAACAAGAAGTGATGTCCATGTCCRGTTTTCATTAAATATTAAATGCCACATCTGTGGTTAAAAATAAATCTTAAGAGGCACTATTTTTCTTCTTTATTGACTCTTTCAGTGCCTTGTTAAAACTCATCTGCCAAGGACATTGCAGCAGATGTGCAAGCTGGAAAATGTGCCAAAGAAAGGTTGGAGTGTGGACACAGGTTGTGCTATACAGGATTTATAGGGATGTCAGGTATTGCCAAAAAGTAGCTGATAAACATGGAAGGATAAAATAACAAGACACAATTAACCAACTGCTGAGAAAAGCATCTCTGAACAAAAGAAAAATGTCTCTGAAATGGCTGTCTAACTTTTCCTGGGAAGAGACAAGCATTATCAGTCAAAATCCTATGAGACCAATTGTTCTTATATGACATTATGATGATAGACATCCTAATCCCTGAAGGAATTTTTTCTTAATGAAGTAGTGTGGCAATTTGATGTAAAACAACTTCCAAGTGATATAAATACAAATTGYTGTACAAAAATTCATATGAACAAAAAACTTCCTATAGTAAACTGCAAATCCCATCAAAACCTTTAGTTATGTCACTCATAAAAGAGAAGAAAATGAAGGTAGTCAAAGCTTTTGGCCCATTGGAAACKCATTATGTGCTTTACAACAGCCTGAGGAAGAACAGGCAGGACTGTGGTTACCTGAGGAGAGGAAATGAAACAGTATTGCTCATCAGGTAGTTTCTGAACTATTTGTTATTGATTGGATAAAGAATAAATAAATCTCAGCCCCTGGGCTAAAGCACTAGGGAATATGACTCTATTGCCAAAATGGTAGTAAGAATTTTATAGACAAGACAGAAAGAACTCTGGATGATGCAACTGAGGAGGATTAAAGGCCAAAGAGAAGATGTCACTGAAACAGATGAAAATCTGATTGTATATTTGAAGAGTTACATACAGGTTGTCAAGCAGCTGTAGGAGCCAGCAGTTTGTTGATGATGMAKCTGTATGAAGTGACAAYAGCAAGATGCTCACTGAAARGAGCAATGGCAWAGAGTCTGTTTCCCCTTTCTCCCTRCCCCATGCCCTCCGARACTGCTGGGGAGGACRGCAGCAAAAGCCAAAGGTGGTCCTGCTGGAGGACAGCAGGCTGAGCTGGCTGTGGGCACAGCTTCTTTCTGACTCATCTCATAGGTCTGTCTTCATTAAGTGCTCCAGTAAGACAAATACCAACTCAGAATGATTCCTAGTAAAACCAGGAACAGTTTTGTTTGTTGCCTGAATAGGAGCAGAGTAGCCCCAACAATGTTCTGTGCCTGAAGCAGGTCTGTCAAACCTCAGCACTGCTTGGGTATGTAGAAATTAGCTATTGCTGATGTGTTCACTTGCTTTGATTTTAACTTTGACAGCTTCCCTACATGAAAAGGAGTTATTAATTAGTCATTCAGAGATTCTATTTAATGAAAAAAAAAGGTGATTGAGAGGCTGTACATGCCCCTGTGGTTAACAAAATTATACATCAGAACCAGTCAAGAATTATCTGAGGAGAAAAGTGAGGGTCTGTGTCTAGATAAAACT
The DNA here is from genome assembly GCF_030028575.1 of Malurus melanocephalus. Lineage (NCBI taxonomy): Eukaryota > Metazoa > Chordata > Aves > Passeriformes > Maluridae > Malurus > Malurus melanocephalus. The sequence goes on from NW_026623400.1 coordinate 716,317, forward strand.
TACACCAGGTATTAGGAAGACAAAGAAGGAACCACAAGTGAGACCTCTCTTTTAACTCTATTTTCAGTCTAAATTAAGTAAACAATGATCAGACTAACATCCTTCTTGGTTCTTCCACCAGTGAGACATTTCCAGCTTGCTCAGACCCTGAAGCACATGCTGTGCATGCCATTCAACCCYCTCAACAACTAAAGATCTTCGGTTTCTAAAAACATGAACACAAGTTTCCCAGTGTTTTTGATGAAAACTAGAAAGACACTGAGGAAAATAAGGTAGAAAAATGCTCAAACTTTACCACATAAAATAACAAAACTTAGCCTGTGAGGGTTTGGGTGGGACTTTTTTCAGGGTTTGGATCTATATGGATAGAAGAAAATCAGCAGGATGTTCTTCAGCAGGTATTTTTAGTGGGATACATATGTTAATAAAAAACTGAGCACTCTGAAAACTTTACTCTGCTTGGTCTATGGCAAATTAATCGCCATTAAGAACTTATCCAAACTGGTTAAATACAACAGTGTGTCTATCAAAACATGAAGCTTTGGTTCCTAACCTCTTGGTCTCRTGGAAAATGGGTGTTTATCAGATGACAATAAAAAGATAGGTACTCGTTTTTAACTCTCCAGCTACTATACAGAAGACTAAAAATACAAATTGCCCAGGAAACCATTTGCATTATAGTTGCCTGCTATCTCCTAGAACTCCTTGCTTGACCAGCTATTCTTGTGCAAAGAGAAAAAGAAAAGCTTTTTCAGCTAGAAAACAGGATTAAATGTTCCTTTGGTCAGTACTATAAAACAGAACAGCTTACATTAGTTCCCATTTTCCCTTATCACACCATAGTTTCAGGTGCACCATAGTGTAAAAACATCAGGTTTCCTATCTCATTGTGAAAGCCTGTCATTAACAAGTGATTATTCAATTTATTTTTCTTTCTTTTCCCCTAAAATATGGCATGAGCCTTCTAATCTTTCAGTCATGTAAAACAGAATAATTATAACTTCTTTAGAAGTGTTGCTGAAGGTATTTTTTCCCATTTGGTATGCTAGGGGTGATTGACACTTGGAGGTTCGGGGATTTTTTTTTAGAAGTTGGATTAATTTATGGATTTTTGGTCACTTTCCACTGTGAGCTTTGACAATAGAGGTTAAACACAGGAAGGTTTTATCCCTGTTAGGACTAAGAAATGTAAAACAGAATTTTTCTTTTTATTAGAGTTTGTCTCCTAAGCCAGAGGCAACAGTAATAACAATAAGTGAGATAATTTTGTAAGCATTATCTGTAGGAAATGTAATAAAATAGCTACAAGAGGAAATGTGTTTGGAATTATCTTGTTGAAAATATTATTCAATATGTTAGAGATTAGAAACAATAACATCTTCTTTCCTGTGGTAAAAATGCACTAATAAGAATGGTTATATTAATAGTATTGTTGCAGGCAGCCTGTGTTGTTGGAGTTTGACATACACCGAAAAAGCCTGGGTTTTTTGTACTGCTTATATTTAGATTTTGCCATTGGAAGAAATAATCAAGGTTTCTTCCTTTTTTTCCCATGTTTTCATGGCAGTTTGTTTTGAGAGCCATAAAGTTTGAGATTTCATTTAGGCTGCATCTGTAGCTGAAATTCTTTTGTTTTAAGGGCAGTGTTGGTTGATCTGTTTGATCCCACCCGAAAGTTTCAGACTGCTGTCACTTCTGTGGAGTACCCAGGAGACTGGGTGGGTGTGGGTGGTGGTCCTTTGCTGTGCTGGTAACACCAAAATAATTTATTGCACCAGATACCAACTTGGTTTTCTAAATGTGTGGTTGAGGTTGTGGCTTATAAAAGAGAAAGATGAGCTCAGGATAAAACAACAAGCCCTGATTGGTAGACAGAATGTGAAAACAAAGAAATAAAATACTTGGAAGAATCAAAGAAATAGAAATGATCAGTACTGGACTGAATCTAGAATATCTAGAATGTGGAATATTCAGCAAATGATTGGAGATTAGCATACTGACTTCCCAGATCTCTTTGTCAGGTTCTTGATTTCTGCTGCTTTCTCTGGTCTATTATTCCATATTTCTTTTTTATTAAATTTTCTCTTTCTGTATTCTATTTCAGACTTCTTTCAAATTTATTTGCAAAATATATTGACTTGATTTTTCGGTTTGTTCTTTCTGCCAACCATCTTCTCACCCATTCCCTGCAGCTTCCTCTTACTACATGTGCTCCTTATTGCCTCGGAGAGGGCCTGGAGTGGGAGCTCACTTGGCTGAGGGAGTAGAGCAGGTTTGTCCTTGCTCCAAACCATTGACTACAGGAGTAGACAAAAAAATTTTAGAGAGAGGGTATAGGGCAAATGCAATCTAAGCTATATGATTTCTGCATCTCTCAAATTTATGCCATAACTTGGAAAGAAGGAGCTCAAAGTCTGTTAAGTTACATTAAATAGAAAGTGGGGGGGAAAAGAGCTGCTAAAGGAGGCAGATAATAGAAAACCTTTTTATCACTTTTCACAGTTGTAGAACTTAAAGTMTTTCAGAGTGCAAAGCATTCAGTGACCTTGAGGCTGAGTATGGTAATTGTGGAAATCATTGAGTGGAAGCAGGATATTTCATCAGAAAAGAAAAATGGAAAAGAATGAAAACTGCAAACCACCTTAATGCTTCCCACATAGCTGCCAGCGTTCACTAAGGCAGTATTCAGTGTTTTCTGAGCAGAAGGACACAGGTACACTGAGACATTGGTAGGCTTGTGTCTATGTCCTGAAGTTTGTGATGAATAATGAGGCCAAATTTGAGGCATGTGGAGTGGAAATTTTAAGGTRCTTTCAACATTTTAGGCTCCAGTTTCAGGTAGTTATTTGCAGTGTCATGAAGATTACAGTACAGGCACATTAATTTGAGCAGTCCAAGACCTTTTTGACCATTATAGAGAATTTCTCACAGGTTACCTAAAATACATACTGGAAAGTGAGGGCTAGAACTCACCTACTGTTACTGTTTTGCCACATGGCTCTAAGTTCTACATCTCCCCTATGTCAGAAATGCAGAACTTCCTGTTTATGTGGAATCAAATCAGAGAGATATGAAAACTAAGAACTCCTCAGCTCATATGTGGTAGTCAGGCAAACAACTGCAGTGTGAGCATTCTAATGCACTAGATCAAACCCCCCTGAGTTTCTTAAACTATAATTGAAGCTGCTTCTGGTTAAAACATACAGGCTGTCATCAAGAACTGCAGGCTGCAGGTAGTGGTACAACATAGCAGGTAGCAAGACTGACAGCAAAACTCCTCTTSTTGCTAAATAATGCTGTAGATTTAAAGCCAATGAGTGGCATAACAAATTAAGAAGTCTGTTAGATATTCTGTTTGTGAAGAGCCAAATTTAAAAATAACTAGTCTGATCATCAGCTTGTTTCTTGGGCTGAGTGACATGTTTTGAAATTTCCTCTGTACACAGAAAATGGAAAAAGCTGACTAAAGAGTTCCTATTGACCTATAATGCAGAGATGTCTCAAGCACTAAATGGCTTGCTTATCTGCAAATCCAAAATATCTTCTACTGCATGAATTGTTGAGCTTGTCCTAGAAGGCAGAAAGTAGCAACGTGTTCAGAAGTAAAAAGTTAAATAGGTCTTGCTGATTGACTGCCACACCATGTGAGACAAATGTGAGGCTCTCTTTTCCAAGGCAGTGGGGGCATTGTGGACTTCAGGGTGAGCCAAGCTAAAGATGTTTATCCAGCCTTTATGTGCACGGTTTTGTGCATACAAATTGCATATCATCCTGGATTTCCTGCTGGGTTTTGGTTTCCTCCAAGGAAAGAGAACTAAAGMTATTAATTTTAAACAGTGTGCATTGCTCCTTCTGATTATTCACTGAAGGGCTAGGTGATTATTGGAAAAAACCTCTTCCTAGTTCCCTTCAGGGGAAGAGACACCCCCGAATAGTATTTCGATACTCCTACAATTCAGAAAGACTCTGTTTGGTAGCATTAATCCTTATATTCATCACAACAGTTGTTTGCATGAATTGCAATCTTCTCCTAACATGAGTACACAYAGAGATGTGTGAAAAAAGCATCAAAAATCACTGCACTGTTTCACCTTTTATTACACACTTCCCTCTACCTTGCTTCCAAAGCCAGTATTATTCACAGCCAATGGATTTTTATATMAGCACGTGCCAGCAGCAAGCAGCACTTCCCTGCTAGGCTCTTTATGCTTTCCCTCCCAATTTTGACATCTCTCAGTTCAAAATTGTGCCTTGTGGGGGTGCTGTGCCACCTAAAATAAATTGCATTGCATTACACTCTGAAAGGCCTCTATAGATCAGAATAATATAGTGACACATATCTGAAGACATTTCCTTTCCTTCCCCCCAGCCCCCCTTCAGCATATTCTGTTCTTTTATTTCCCACAGGATTTGAAGAGCAACTCTACAAGTGAGTTTCTCTTCTGCCAAAGAAATCTTCAAATAAAAAATAGATTTTTCTTTTCAGAATAAAGTAGCACCTTTCTRCATGTAGGTGAAAAACTTCCGCAGGTGAAAAAAGGAGAAATGTATACTTCAAGAAGTGTATATCATACCAAGATAGTTTTAACAGATTTCAGAGAATTTACTAAAGATTTACATCTGCTTATGTGATTAGCATCCAGCTCTACCAGATAGAAAMCCAAAAATTAGCTTGGTTGGTGCCTATTTAGGACATTATTTGAAGTATTCCCCCACCTTTCTCCAAGTAACCTATAGTCTTCTGTTCAAGTGATAATTCAGGAGTAAATYACACTAACTAATTCCTATGACACTTTTATATCCTAAAGGCACCAAAAAGAATCTGTGTAACTTATAAATCTTCCTCCCATGTAAGGAAAAGACGCAGAGATGCTATGGACCTTAAACACAACAGATACATCAATGGCAATATTTATCTGTTTTTAATGTATGTGCCAGTCAGGAGTGTGCTCATGCTCAAAGCTGGAGAGTTCTATTGATTTGGGAGCTGTATTTTTTGTCTTCAAGAAATCTGCAGTACAGTCTTTGTCTATTCTTTCACTTGAATCCTTCTTGTTTTTTAAAAATCTTACCATTTGAAGCTGAACTGTCAATGCCAAGGTGAATTCATTCCAAGTCCCAAAAAAGTAATTTAGATGCTTTGGAATAGCAAAACAGAAAACAGGTTTTGTATTTAGAGGAAAATGAGGTTGTATAAGGCTTTGTACAACTGTCACTCATTTTCTTGTTGTTTGCTGCTAACCTCAGACTGACTGAGAAAAAAAAACATTCCAGAGTTGATAATGTAGTTAAGAACTGCTTTTTCGAAGTTAGGAAGAGAAATCTATGTTTAATTCAAAGCACTTCCTGAGATTTTAAACAGAAAATAATATCTTGCTGCTTCTGTCATGTCACAAGGGCTTCCTTTGCATTCTCCCTCAGCAGCCTGAGAGAGAAAATCTGCTGGTTTCAGGTTGCTGCTGTGAAATGTAAAGACCTTAGCCAAAGCAATAAAGCAATGTCCTGAAGAAATTCCTCAACTTCCCTGAGAAAAACATGTAAATAGAAAGAATGTGTTTTGCAATAAGACCTGTAATTTATAAAATGTAAGAGTGAAGCAATTTAAGTTTTTCAAATATATGATTTTTAGGATCTGGTATTAACATAAACTGGAAAATGYTTTTTTTCCATTTTCCAGGCAGAATTATTTATTGACTTTAATTGGAGTTCATACATAGTTTTGGTCACTCAAAACCCAGTATCAYAGGACCACAAGGTGTTTCAGGCAGCAAGGGGTCTCAGGAACTCATCAAATCCAACCTCTTGCTGAAAGCAGGGTCAGTTGTTAGGTCAGACCACGCTGCTCAGAGCAAAGCAAAACCAGGCAAACCTGAGCTCAGATTCCTCAATATCAGTAGATTTACTGTTTGCCAAGTCGTAACTAAATGAATCTGAATGTACCTGATACCACTGAGCTTTGGGTCTAAATTCTCAGCACAGCTGAGCTGAAAGCCACCTGTAGTTGAGGAGTTGTGTCAAGGAGCCTTTCTGAGGCATCACACTGAATTTAACCCATGTTAAATTGGGCACGTTGAATTGGTTAAAAAGCCTGTGCCCAACCTTGCAGGTGCCTTTTGTCTGTGCTGGGCTGTGAGCTCCTCTGCACACCAGGCTGGGTATGGACTGTGTTAGCTYTGTGCCTCCATCGTTCCCAGTGGTTGATGTGCAGCTATCAACACATTCTGGAAWGTTGTTACATTCACAACCACACAAGTTTACTGAGACATTTTRTGCATGTGAGTACGTGTTCCCTTCATTTTAAATGGAAACAAACATTCAGACTAAAAATAAGGAGTCACCTGCCTCACCAGAGTGTGAGTCCAGTGACTGTGGGCCCACGGAGAAGAGTGCAGTGAAAAAAAGCACCACTGCAGGGTGGAAATGAATCAKGTACCAAGGACAAGCTGTAGTGTCTGTAGTGCTTCACCTGGGAACTGATAAGTGGCAACAAAGCAGAAAAAACCCCACTTGGAGCCTTTCCTTTATTTCTGCTGTGCAGGTCTGGGCTGTGARCAGAACCCTGGTAGCCAGCACAACACAAATTCGGTTTGCTCTTTTCCCRACAGCTCAGGGGCAAATTGAGCAGTCAAACAAAGTTTCAACATGCAGGCTGAAAAGCAGATTTCGTTTAGGGACGTATTACCTGTAGCCTCTAAGACYCGTTTCTCCTTTTCAGACTTTAAATTTACTGGATTTTCAGTGCCTGTTTTAAGTCTTTGTAATATRCTTTAATGGGAGAAAATTATTTCTTTGCTGCCTTAGATTCTCCGGGAATGAAATGTCCTGAAAGACCTCCCCTTTTAATTTTTGCCCCTGACAATGGGTGCTACTTTTGCTATCTAACAGCMAATTTACTTAAAAGAGATTATTAAGAGAAACACCACAGGAGTGATAAAAACTTTGGGAAAGGAACAAAATTAATCATTCCTGTAAGGCAAACTTAGGGCTTTTAGTAAACAATTTTTCTACCTTGAAATTCAGTTTCTCAGTCTGCTACAGCATTTTGCCCTGCCAGAACTCAACGTGACCTGTAAGCCCAGATACCTGTGTTTGTTTAGCTGCAGATGGCAACACCTCCACAAACCATTGCCCCAGAGCTGCTTTACTTTGAGAAGAGCTAAAGGAGCATCACCACATGATCCTTCTTCTTCTTTTTTGTTATATGAAAGAACTAGTGATGGATTCCTTTAATAGACAATATGAATGAGYGTAGATTCAGGCTCCTTGGATGGATGAAATGCAATGTTTGTTTGCTATTSCCTCCCCCAATCCCTAACAGTTCTAATTCGGCTTATGTAAGTTAAATATAAAAGTTATATATATAAAAGAACATTGTTGCATAGGCTTCCAATGAGGTGGTTGTGGAAGTAAGAAAAAGATACCCTGAAAATAGAACAAATGCAAATGAATATTATTAGTTTTAGATCTCTAAAAAAAGCAGACGAGTGAACATGAGTGTAGTCACACACCAAACCACAGAAGAACTGAAGAATTCCATGCAAGGATGTGGATTTTAACCTGAGAAAAATCTACAACCTTTTTGAGAAACAAAAATAAATTATATATAAATATAAATTAAAGATACTTTTTTTCCCCAGAAATGAAAAATCTCCCTTTGCTTCATTGCAAGTTCATCACTTCTGCAACAGAGCTGATAAAGTTTGAGGAAAATGTATCAGTGTTTCTTTGTGTCTCAAGCAGCAATGTTCATGAGCCTCTCAAATCCAGTTATTCATAAAACAATACCTTTTACTTATTCAAAACATTGCTATAACCATAAAAGACTCTGCRTTTAGTGTTTTAAAAGCAGCCCATAGAAAATACCGATCACTGAAAGCCCTCAGATGCTTATCTTTGTCTGCAAAAGCTCAACATGGGAATTTTGTTATTTACTTCTTTACTACTTTCATTCCTTATCTTCTTTTTCTTAATCCACTATCTCTTTCACTGAAAAATACTTTTTTTTTTTTTGTAGTGTACCTGTAGAGAATGATAAATTTTACACTTTATTATCTAGTGATCCAACCATTGCTTCTCTGCAGAGGCAGATTTTTTTAACAGAAAACACACAACACAACTTCTTCCAGCTGCCATGTATGCTTCTAAACAGCTCCTCCTTTGCCTGTGGAGGTTTTGGTTGGRAGGGCTGAGGCAGATAGGATGAGTTGTTCGGTATTTTATTCGTTTCTATGATGTGCCTGTTAGGAGCAGATGTTAATTGTACCAAGATAAATACTGTGCTCAGTGAATTGCCATTCCTTCAGCAGTGATAGATGCAGATCTCCACCCCAAAAGCCCTTAGATACCACCAGGGAGGCAGGGGAAGGCTTTTTCTGGGTTCTGCCTCCCTGTGTGCCCAGCCTGTTTCTGCAGCAGCAGAAGAGACTTCAGAGTGAATTTTGTGATTCTCCAGGTTTCTAAAGGACTGKAGCACTGCTACAAAAAGGGACGAGGCTGGCTGAGCTTCCTCTAAGGGCAAGGCAGTGTGCTCCACAGCCTGGGGGGAGATCAGTTAGCACAGAGCAGTCAGACAGCAGAGCCACAGAGTGCAGTGCTGCCCGTGGGCTGCATTGCTGAGCTCTGCTGTTACTTACTACCTCACCAAGTCAAGCAAAATAATGGCCTGAAAGAATTCTTAAACTGTGAGTTTTACTTTTAAGCAGTTTAAAACYAACAGCCTGATGTAGCCTTTTATGGCAGTCAACATTCAAAAGTTTCCAAACACAGATAATCAAGTTAAACCAGAAATGACAGACAGTCTTTCACACAATAAGGGTCTTCTTAAAAAATGGAGTAATATATTTTATTAACTTTTATTTTATTAATATATGTTACTTATTAGTATATTAATATATACTATTTATTAATGTAATTATAATATATTTAATTAACTTTTATTAACTTTTCCCATGAGTAAAGTCTCATATTCCTAGCGTGTGTAGATGTATCAAAGTTGGAGTGCTCCCAGATCAAGAGATTTGACTGTTTACCTCTGTTGAAAGTCACCACTTCAGCAAAAGGACAAAGCAGAAAAGCAGGAGAGATTCTGTAAGTAGCAACTATCCATATGGAAAATCTCTAAGACTTAGAAGTTGTTTTCGTCCAACAAACCAGGTTTGATACAGCACTTACATTATGAGTGGCACATATTGTATCAAGCATTCATGATTTCTGAGTAGTTTCATAGGTAACAAGAACAGGCTTCATTCTTTGTCTCCTGCCAAAGCAGCCTTGTGCATTGTTGAGCTTTAGTACTGCAAACACATCCTTTAGACTCTATAACCCCAAGCAATCCCAAAATAATGGTTTTTGAAACCATTCTCTTTTGCTCAGCGTAAATCAGCTGCGCTTGGTCAGGTTGTGCAGCTGAGGGTCAGGTGAGAGAACACTTCCCATCCTACAAACGCTGCATGTCTGTGTCAGCCAGGCTTTTCTGTGGCACTAAATCACATTTTCCCTGCCCTTCCCGTGGGCACTGGCTCAGTTCATGTGCACATTGCAGTGCAAGTCCTCAGTGTTTGCATGAGAGTGAGGGACACTGAGTCCTGATACTCCACTTCTCATTCCTGCAGAAAGTTGTTTCCCATTAAATAAGTCAGATACCAGGGCACAAAAATGGTCAGTAAGGAGGAAGGAAAGGAAAATTAAGATTCAGATCAGCTTGAAAGAGTTTTAGATGAAAATATTACCAGATCAATACAATTTTGCAATTTGTGTTTTATTTTTAAAAAGTTGATTCATACAYGAAAGTTTAAGGAAGTGTCAAAACTCTCCAAAAGAGATCTGTCAGGTCAAAYAGTTCATTTAATTTAACCAGAACGTTCTTCTTCATGCCCCAGGTCAGTTATTTGCATAGATCTGATTTCTTTGTTTACATAGATTTGTGTTACARGTCCTTCAGCTTCTGTGTTATCTCAATTATATACATTATATAAATAAAGAACCCTGGAGTTTATCTGTGTCTTGTCTGGCTTTATTTAATCAGCAATTTAGGGACTGTTCAATATTAAGATATAATCAAACTAACAGTCTCTGCTCATGCAAATAGCTCCTAATCTCTGGAGAAGAACTTGCTGACATGAAATCTGCATTTCTGTGTTTATATATTTAGTCYTCATAGAGGAAAATCTTTTGCAGTGGAGCAGATGGTAGGAGATACTGTGAAATTTACCATTGAGAAAGTGCATGAACACTTTATCATCAAAACTTTGGAGAGAAAATAGCTTTTAATAGGGTGGAAAGTTTTATGGAAAAAATAAAAAACCCAATGTCTGGGGTAGAGGCTGCAAAACAAGACAGAGCAATTTTCCCCCTGTCTTTGGCAATAAATTTTTTGTGGGTTTTTTGACTGCTGAAGGCACAAGAAAATTTGATTTCTAGTAACTTGATAAAAACCTCCAAACATACTGGGAAGGGTTCAAATAACTGGAAAAAAAAAAAAAAGAGGAGGCAAAACTAATTTGTTTTTAGATCAAAGAGAGCATCCAGGCTTTCCCAAATCAGTGCAACCCTATATATTAGTTGTTTGTTCCTGAGGAGAGCAGCTCTCTCAATTTGGGAAGCTGCTCCCAGAGTGCTCCCACCTTTTCTGGGGTTTGCAGTAAGGGGATGATGATGGTGGATGCCCCACACTGACCCCGTTACAAACAGCAGCAGAGCCCCGTTGTGGGGCTGAGTGTGACTGATMACAGCAAAGCAGAGTGAGCACACAACAGGCTTCCCTTGGCTTGTCCTGCCTCAAAACTGCCTGCCACCTCTCATCCCCATCAAAGCTGCTGTGCCTGAGCTCCTCAGCCTGGCACAAGAACGGGAATCATCCAGGCAGGGCTGCAGCCAGCTCTCTGCAGGACAGCAAAGGGCAAATTCACCAGCCACTGATTCATGGGGTTTCTTTTCTTACAATGAGTTCACCACCCTAAAGAGGGAGATAAGAAGCAGATGACTTTATATGGCCTTTAAATCCCCAAACYAGTGCTTCAGCTGCACCCCCAGCTTGTAGTTTGAACTGAAAATAGCTGGGTGTTTGTACCTCAACTGGTGCAGGAACAATTTCCATCCCTCCTAGGTGGTCATAAACTTGACCATCCATGAATTAAGGTGGGAAAAAGGCTCAACATCAGTCTTTTACTGACACGGAGCCAAACCAAACCATATAAGGGTACAAATTCCTTCTAAAATGGTGTCAAGGAATAGCAAGGGCTGGCTGCTGCTCCATGCACCCAGCCCAGAATACCTGAGAGAATGGGACATCATCAGACAAGTCCCTGATGGTCAGGCAGGTCTGATGCCACTCCACAGAGCCAGCCTGCAGGGCAGCAGCAGGTCTGAAGCTGAAGGAASCASACCCAGCAGTGCTGGAGATCAGTCCAGCTCTAGCAGGGCTCCAGCTGGGGCTATGAATAACCAAGATTGCCTGGTGCCAGGTACAGAATCCTGCTCTTGTTCCCGTTACATTTCATCCAGGTGGTGATTGCACAGCCCTCTGGTCTATCCACATCTCTCTGTAAAGCCTCTCTACCCTCAGAGGAGTCCCCAGCTTCTCCTTGTTTAGCGTTGTCATCAAACTCACCCAATGCACATTCAATTCTGCATCCAGAGTGTTTATAAAAGCCCAGCACTCCTGAGCAGCCCCTCTGGTGCCTGGCTGCCAGCCACTCACTCCAACCCTGGCCCTGAGCACTCAGCCCATCCTTTCACACCATTGAAGTCATCCATGGCAGTCTCCTGTGTATCCAAACCTGCAAAGTGTGCARCTGGAGACTGACAATCTTCTCTGATCTTCAAAACACCCCTGGATTTTTTTACAGGCCTTTTATTTCATTCGTTTTACCATGAGTGAAAAGCGTGGCTCTTGATCACACAACAAGGGAACTGTGCTGCACACCAGTGACAGTCCCTTGGATGTCAGCAACACTGGCCAGTGCCTGGGGATCTTTAACTTTATGGAAAATGACAAGTTTGGTGAGTTTTTTAGTTCAAAACTGAACTTGAGTAGACAAACTTTTCATGTCGAAGGATTTGGGGCTCGAGCTTTTGAGATGAGCAGGCAAARGTACAAATGGATGCTGAATTTGTTATACTGCTCTGTTCTTCAGAATATTTTACTGGTTTTGTGTCAGACTTCTGTGTTGCAGTCCATCAGCCTCAATACCCAGAACTGGACCCCAGGAAGCCCAAGCAGGCTGGTGCCTTCCTGTTCTTTGGTGCACAGTTCAGTGCCAGGGAAGTGATGAGACAGACACTGTCCTGTCAGAGAACTGGGATGTAGGAAAAGGAGAAGTGGCATAAATGAATCTTAGTCAGCATTTCTGGAGTACTCAGGTTGCTTCACAAATCCTATGTAATTAAGCCATTTAGCATGGCACTGAGGTACTTATTAGAACTGTGCAAATACGTCATTCTGCTTTGGTGACTTAACTGAAAAATTAGAAGTAATTTTCAGAACAGTGAATTGACCCAAAATGAAATGCATTCCTTTTGTATAACCAAAACAGGTTCTTTTAATTAACATGAAAAAAAAAAACCTTGCTGTTCAGTACTTGTAATAACAGAAACAGAGCCCAAGGTTTAAGAAAAGAGGCAGGAAAGTTTTCTAACCAGATGTGGTTACAGCATTCTCAGTGGACATGGGCATGTTACTGCTTAACATGATAACCTGTGATGTGATCCAGGCTGAGAGAGTTCACAAACATGCATCACATCAGAAATGTTTTGAGAGTGAGTGATAATGGTTGAAAAGGCATGTTACACCTTTCTATAGTTTCATTAAAATCTTTTAAATGAAATTTTGATGATTTATGAGCCTTTTAAAAGAAACCAACAATAGAAGTTTCTCTAATCCCTTTTATTGGTCTTTCTGGCAGCACTAGTATTTAATTTGCACAGAAGTTTTGTGCACCTGGATCCCTTGTAGTGGTGGATTCATGCAGGCGAAGAAGGAAGGGAATGGGAAGCTCCTGTCTGTTGGAAATGTCAGGACCAGCCAATGCAAGAGTGCTCAGCAGGCTGAAACCAGCTGGGAGTGTGCTGATTGTGCTGGTGACAATGCCTGCAGGATCCAAGCAACATCTCCAAGTCTCCTCCTACCTGAGACTGAATCCTTTCTCCCGTGCAGCAGCCCCTGACCTGCAGAGAAATTCAGATTTTATCATTCCACACCCATGCTTGTAGASAGGCCCAGAACACAAGCGTGGAAAAACACAACTTGTACTCCTGTGCGTTAGTGACAAAAGCTTCTTACCCCGCCCAAAGTCAGAAGATGTGCCAAAAAAAGTTGCAACAGAACGTAACACACTGGTAGCAAAACTTTTCAACATTAATGCAAAATGTTCTGACATGCCAGAACAATTAGAGCAGCTCAGCTGTGGAGCACAGACTGRCAGGGCAGACTCCTCTCAGACGGTGTTCGTGCTGGTAGGCAAAAGTGCTGTTCTGTGAAGAGATGACATATTAAATTTAGCTTTGTATTTGTCATTGTGCTTGAAAATTATTAAGGGACCAACAAGAGACCTTTAGAAAAAGTGTTTTTAATGTTCAAGCTTAATAATTCACAGTGAATCCATTAAATTTACAAAGGTGCTTTAACAGCATCAAAGAGCCACGCCTAAAACAGTTCTTAAAACAGGGGAATAAGAATTGCATGTAAAGAAAKCTATCACTATTATGATATCATAGTAAATGATGAGGATTTAAGGGATTTTTAGACTTACATTTTAATATTTTTGGCCCTGTTACAACTGTTATAAAACTTGCTTGAAAACATAACATTTTAAACACAACATGAAAGAGGTGCTGGGGAAGTGCAGGCAGAGAAAGTTGATGCTGGTTTGAATATCCCATTTAGGTTTGTGACTTTTGAGAGCTGTTTTAGAAAGAAAAGGCTTTTGTTAGTGGTCAAATACTCTGTGTATATGTGTGTATGTATAGACATAAATTCCCAGTGTGTGATGCAGAATTTCTTCATTTGAAATTGCTAAAGCAAAATGCTTCCATGGATATGTGAGAGCTCCACTCTAAACCAGACAGAATGCAACATTTTACATTGTCATTTTATCCATGTTCCCTAGCTTCGAGTTTGAAATCAACTTTCTTTTCCCCTCAGTCTACATCCAGAGCTTTATTCACACTGCTCACCTCAGCCAAGAAATGAATCTCAAACAGCACACGTGAGACTGCAGGGTTCACTGGCCAGGTATAAACTGCTGTCATCAGCCTTAAGAGATGGGAGCAGAGGCTGAGCAGGGAGCGAGCAGARCCACACAGGCTATTAGCATTTTCTTTTCCAACACCCCTCTCCTCACATTCCAATTAAGCAGAGCAGAAGCTGGCTGCTCTGAGATTTCCCCTCAGCAGATAATTTTGCCCAGTTTCCCCGTGGCACAGGGTGTTTCTGGGCTGAGCTCTGCASAGGTGCTCTGGTGGGAGCGCGATGCTGCCAGAGCTGCGCTCACAAATCTCCRCATTCAGGGCACGTGCCTGTGTTATGCCTCCCTCCTGCCAGGGCACTTTGGTTTCCGTAAGTAAAGCTGCACATTCAGCTATCAAAGGGACAGGGTGAAGGCAAAGAAAAGGCCAGGAAGTTCCGATGTTTAATGAACCTTTCATTCAGTATGTACAGCTTCTCATGTAAACCCAGTGTGGGGAGAGATCCCATGCAATTCAGAGCAGGCAGTGTGTGGGCTCAGTCGGGGAGCAGGAAAGTAAGCAAAGGGTGGGAAAGGCTTATTTGGTTATCAATTTCAGTCCTTGTTATTTTGGGCAATCCTGTTCTATAATCCAATTCATAAAATTATGTATGATTTACAACAATTTTATTGTGAGAAAGAGAATGGGGGACAGTTACCTGTTCTGATTTTCTGTTTGACCTTAACATTTGGCATGAAGGATGAAAAAGGGGATGATGACCACCAGTCTTCTTTTGTCCATCATAAAGTTGTATGAAATAGGACACAATTGCTCATCAATGTAGATTTCTAAGAGCCTGAAGAATAATGATGGTCACTAAATGTATTACTTACCCWGGCTCTTCATTTYTCCCCTATGCTGGGTAGAAGAATGKAAGAGATRTCAATCTRCTGAGTCTCACTGGGCTTTGATTTTTGTAAGAAWCTTTGATTCTATGAGACTGAAATGCCAGCATTCTGTATTTTTCCTTAAATCTAAGAGTGAGGACTCAGAGTGACGGTGTTATGTGTGCAGTCTGTGTGCTCTGAGGATACAGCTGTGGGGTGGGATCTCCATTACAGAAATGCTGGAATATTATTCAGACTGTGTTGGATCACGTAACAGAAGCTCCTGTCCCAGGTAGGTGATCTGATTCAAAGTGAGGGGGAGGTGGGCCAGTGCCTTGTTCTGCTTTCTCATCGTGGCACTGAGAAAAGCTGATCCCTGTGCCTGTGGCTGCCTGGAGCTACACAATATCCCATATCAGGACAAGGACAGAGCACCCTGCCAGGAGAGACATCCCCAAAAGCCTCTGTGTGTGCCAGTGTGGCCAGTGTGGGCACAGCCAACAGCCAAGAGCCAGGATGACAGTCCCCATCACCTGGCAGGGCTGGCAGAAGGAGTGCCCTGTGCTGATCTGCCCCTGTTTGTCACAGGRGGGCACAGAGGGCAGTGACAGGAGCTCCAATGTGCCTGTCCAGGCTGCAGCAAATGCTCTGTGGGGCACAGACAAACCCACAGCTRCTCTCACCTTGGCAGAGGCTCAGCATGACACCCACTCCTCCCAACTCTTAATTCCTGAAAGTAGGTTTGCACAGGATCTGAGCAACCCACACAAGGTTTTGCTGGTCCTCTTCTCAGGGAACATTTCACTTATACTGGATATATATTTAGGAAAGTTATTGACCCTGTTATTACTAATGTGAAACACTTTCTAAACCCAAATTGGTCTTTATAAATATTCAACAGGAGATTTGCTCATGATTGATAGTTTTACTTTTACATATGACATATGTAGGTGTTTTTGCTTTTATATTTTATAACAGCACAAACAGAATTCTGCATGTACTACATGTTCTGTGTGAGTATGAAAGTGGTGCAGCAAGCTCTAGGCAAGAGCCAAATGCCATCCAGAGATGAGATGTGATGTACATTAATCAAAACCAGGAAAGAGAAAGAGAATTTCAGCATGTTGGACAAACTGTACTTGCCTAAAATGGGAGCTTTTCTATCCCATTATGTCATACCTCTTTAATAAYCTTTTGTAATAAAAGCTATTAATGAAGCACATTATGATTAACTCTGCTGAACAAAGGAAAACGTGGAATTGCTCTGAAAACCAGAGAGTAAATTTAGGTGTGTGTGTTTGTCACCCCACCCTTTGAACTGTGAGTGGGTACTTGATTTTCAGTTTTGGGAAGCAGGCTGGCCTTGTGCCACTCCTCAGAAACTGCAGTGGCTGGGCAAGAGCGTGATTAGAACAAGACCATCACAGAACCTCAGAAAATTAGTTTGCCAGGCTGTTTCATCCTATAGCCTGAAGGCTTAGATTAACAACCTGTGTCCAAGMGACAGACTTTGGATCTTCAAAGGCTGTGGAATCCTCCCCACAGGAGGCTCCAGAGCTCCACTGTTTTTATCAGTCTGATAAAATCACCCTGCTTAGACCGTGGGTTAGATTGAATTTTTATCCAGAARTGAACTGATTCAATCTGTAACATTTAAAATGAATAATGAAAATATCTTCTCAGTTAAAAAGAAAAGCAGTGGGTTTTGTTTCTCAAAAATGCATACTATGCTGAGCATTAGCTTCATCCTGCTCTGAGGTGTGCCAGGTTTGTGACAAGAGATCCACAAGAATGCCTAATCACTTGCAGATGATTTGTGGCTGGTGTGGCAGGCGCATGTCAATAAAACACATGGTCTGTTTCGTAATACCCAAGCACTAATTCGACTCTCTTTGTTAATCAAATGGAATTATACAAGTCAAAAAGTGAGCACTATTTGGCTGTTTTAAGGAAGTTATTCTCGTTGCCTATATGGGAGGTCCCTAAAGGAGCCACGTTCTGTTTTCATTTCACCTTCAGCCCTGGACTGGCTCCTGTCACAGRGGTGTGCTCTGCCTGTGGCTCTCCCAAGGTGTGGAAGGTCTCACCTCTGCTTCCTCACTCAATGTCTTGCTGAACTTTGCCGACCTTTGCCAGCCTTTGCCCACGCTGTTGTGAATACCTGAACTCTTGAAGGAGGCAGCAGTTCATTGTAGCAGTGTGTGCAGTCATCACAGAGGTCAATAATGCATTTGTGAAGGCTTCACAGGGAAGAGAGACCACCCCTTGACCTGAACCTTTGCAAAAAATGCTGCCAGAGGAAGAGGGGGCAGGTCAGTGGGTAGTGCTCATGGTATAGGGTGTGATGAGAGCCACCCGTGCTCAGAGGGAGGTGGAAATCTTTTTTTTTATGTTTTATGTTTTGCATGTTTTGCAGTATCATGTGAAACATGAGTTTATTTGTTTACACACACCCTTCTGTACATACCCATTCCTTACCCAAGTGTCCCTGCCCTGGGTGAGATCAGGGCTCTGAACAAGTACAAGTCATGAAAAAGTGCWGCACAAGTGTTCCTGCTGTCCAGATGTTCCTTCTCTAGGCTGAAGCATTAGGGACTGGGAGARCTATACATAAGTTATAATAAGATTTCTCAATTTTAGATTTGGCAGCTTGCRCTGTTTATTTCTCTCCTATATTCGCTTGCAGCATTTAAACTAAGCAGTGTTTTCAGGTAATTGAGACACTTGGGAAAACGGATATTAGCAAAATCTATTTTTCTGTGTAAAGTGTTTGGCAGAATATGACAAGCTTTCAAGTGCTTTTTCCTTTTTAAAATGCTTTTGGCTGTTATTAGTGAGGGTTAAAAAAGATCTCCGGTGTGAACCATTGGCYGTTCACCCAGCACAGGATGACCATGGCTGTGTTATCCTCTGCCCCCGGGGAGAGCTGCAAACCCTGGTAACAATATCACACGAGTTTTGGCAAGTGCAAACAAAAAAAGAGAAGGCAAAAAGTGTAAAGAAGGATCTGCCCAAAGACAAATTTGAAACTACAGTAAATGCTGCAACAGGAGCTATTGGTGAGTGCTGCCCCAACCTACTGTCAGGAAGGATGTGGAATCACTGAGGACTTTATGCTCTTGCTCTGCTGTGAGTCTGGGGACAATCCAGCAAAATTTCACTTTCATCCTCTTTTTTTACAGCTAAATGCAATCTGGCAATTTGCTATTCTGTTTAGGAAGTATTTGTGATTGGATGGAACRAAGAAAGCCCAAATTACAAATGGCTTTGAAATAAACAGATCCTGGAAGTGGGGGAAGGATGGGTGCCTGAAGGACTGAAAAGGATCTGGAAGGAGATCTGGCCTCTGCCACATTTCCCTGCAGAGCCTGTGTTATTTCCCTGTGTGCTGGATCCCCAGACAAAAAGGCATTTGTGTCTTTTAGCACTGCCCTCCCCTGGGGAGGTCACAGTGCTAATTTAGCTGAGTCTCAGCTCCAGCCYGGGGGTGGAGGCTGCTCTCCGCAGGCTTTCATAGCAGATGGAGTAGATCTCAGGGAATAGCAAGTGTCAGAGAGATTATGGAAAAGTCTGTATTTAGCTTCCATGTCTATTTAGAGCTGCAGCAGGGCACAGAGGCTGAACTTTATGTGTAGATAATGATTTTGTTCTCCTTTTGTTTGAATATGTGTTCATTTGGTGGGTGACCTCTGTCTCAGGTATTCATTGGGCTAAGGCTGTCTGCAATGGCAGTTTCTACACCCAGGGGAGTGTCCTTGCTGCRGGGTGRTATTTTGGGTGAAAGCYTCATTCTTMCTGAAATGRGGCCAAGGAAAAAAGAATTACAACCCAAAAAAAACCCCAACAAACAAACAAACAAACCCCAACACCAAAAACACCCAGAGGGATCCTSCTGCTCCTGAAGTGTCCCTGGGACTGKGTYTTGRAAAACCTWAGTRCAGGTGTCCCAGTGATSAGGGGACAAAGCCCAAACCTTTCTGCTCAAATTCCTGACACCATTTCTCCTACCAAATAATTCTCTTGTTTATGAGTTACCTTGCTCATCCTGCAAAAAGGCATCAGACTGCACAGAGCAGCTGAGGCACTCAGCAGCCACTCTTCTCCTTCCATGGCTTGGAAGAAAACTTACTAAAGGAAACCACATTAAGAAAAAAAAAWAAAAATAACAACTCATGTCCTTGCTTTTGTTTGATGTCTATTAGATTCAGTAGGATTTGGGAACCCAGCGTGACTTCAACCCCTGTTTGTTTAAAGTGATTTTCAAGTCTGACTGATCTTTTTCAGCTGAGCATATATATTGCTTTCTTAATGTACTCTACTGCCCTTCCCCTGAGGAGCAGCACTTACTGATGGGCCATCAGATACTGGAGAGGAACCTTTTCACCCACCTGACTTAATTTCTTTGTGCATTTAAACAACTGGATGCATTTATTAACATTGTGAGGTATTTCATTAATATTTGARGCAAGGTTTATGAATCTCTCATGGATCTGAGCTAACATGCAGCAGGAATTAGGTGAAGATGTCCAGCTTCTTTCAAGGATTGCTTCATGGCACACCTTGATTGCATATTCATTTATTTGCTCAGAATTATCAAACGTTTCTAAGACAGCTGAAATCATGAGTCAGTGTTGACTCAGTTCAGCAAGATGAATAGAATAAAAGCTGTGTATGGTGGGTTAACCTACCCAGTAGACAGCTCAGCCCCACACAGCCGCTCACTCATTCCTCTCCCCAGGATGATGGAGAAAATTGGAAAGAAAAAGTGAGAAAACCTGTGGGTGAAGATAACAGAAAAGGCCTTCATGCTGCTCAGTAATAGCCAAAACATTGGTGTGTCACCAGCACTGCTTTGGTCACAATCACAAACTATGGCACTCTACAAGCTGCTGTGAAGAAAATTTACTCCATCCCAGCCAAAACTGTTACACTGCTGAAAAGTTTTTGTTACTAATTTATTTCCCAGTTCAGAAAGAAAAAAATAATTTCTCAACTTGCAGAGTTATTTCTGTGCATGGGTAATTTCTAATCTGTTGCTTATAGGKTGTTTTAATAACTATGTGACAGCTGTTCAAAGCCAATTTTAACGGGAGAGGGAAATCATCATACGTTACCTCAAGACTATTTGGTAGCTTAATATGTTTTAAAAATGATGACAGATGTAAATAGCTGCTGTATTTCACTGCAGGAAGCGGTGACCCAGGCAGGCTGGCAGAGGCTGATGCTCCCTTTGTGCTGTTTCCAGTTGGCAAATGGGTCCTGCTCTGYACTTCTTACTCTATTTTCCCTTCATTATTCTAGACTCTCTCTTTTTAAAAGCTAYGGTTGAATTTCAAGGGACACATGTTCTTCACATATTTCACCGACTACTCTCCTATTTGGGAAAGTGCTCTGGAACATTGGCTGCACTTGTAAGATTTTAAAGGAGTTCATTATCATGCTTCARGCACTTAGACCCATTCCCATGGCATATTGGTTGACATCAGTCTGTTATATCACCACTTCTAAAGCTTTTCTTCGGGATGAAAGAAGACTTAAGCAATTAGGCCATCTGGGTATCTGTTTGTATTTCCTCTCATTCACAGTAATATTTTTAACCCATGAGTAAATTTCAGCTAAATTTGGCAGAGTGATAGGTCCATGTAATCATAATGCCACTGGTTTTGTCAGAGTAGAGGACTAAATAAAAATGGGTCACAGAAGTGACCAAACAGAGAAGTCTGCAGGATGATGATTAGACAGCAGAGAATCAACATAAACAGCTGCTAATGCCTCCATTGCATAGAAATGTTTCAAAACAAATATTGCTGCTGGTGTCTAAAAAGCTGTGATCAAGCATATGATAAAATGTATGTTCATATGGCACAACATCTAATTCTTTAAATAAATACTTATATAAATATAATATATAATATATATAATATATAGTGTACTATACAGTATATAGAATAAAATAAATAATTAATATACAATATAATAGATATATATAATATATAATATGTAATATATAATAGATAATACATAATACATAATGTATGGTATATAATGTATGGTATACAATATATGATATATAATATATAATATATAACATATATTATAATAATATTTATTATATATTATAATATATAATAAAAAATCTGTAAATAAACACCAGACAGAAAGCAAAGGAAAGTTGTCTGACTTAATAACCTGTCTGCATGGTCTGAATGTCTTTATTTCTGAAGAATGCCAAGCCAATAAGTGCCTGCTCACAAATCCCAATTCTGTAACTGACCCTGAGCAAGTTAAAACCAGTGAGCTGTCTGATGGGTTTTATTTCTGACTCACTGGGTATTTGCATTTTGTAGGATTAGATATGGATAAAATCACAATGTTGTGTTTTCAGTTCTCCACGAAATCAGAAAATCTTTAAAGAATTATTTTTTAAACACTGACACCAGGTGTTTTGAAAAGGACACAGTTGTGTGTTTTGCCCTTTCTGGCTGAAAACTTGTTTCCAGTTTCCCTGCTGGTTTTGCTGGTGACTGCAAAAATGAGTGGTTTGGGAACGCTCAGCAGCAGAGATTCACACAAGGGCTGGTGAGGTTTTCTGTCCTGGAGCCACATTTCACCCCTCAGATGGAGTTTACAACAGGAGCATGGCCAGAGCAGCTGTGGAATGTGGGGAACACCTGCCCAGGGAGAGGGGGTGATCTCTAGAACACTGACACTGAGGAGCTGCTGCAGCACTGAGTGCGTTGGCAGAGCTGTAAAATCCCTTCAGAACCAACTCTTGAGTTTATTGCAGTCATACTCATAATATTCTGATACCTGAGCTAAAGCTCTGAACGCTGGCAGCTGGACCAGGCCTTGTAAACTCAAATATCAGAAACAAAAGCTGGAGCGTGACTAATTCCAAGAAAACCTCACCCACTTTTTGTTACCCACTGGCTTTCTGCCCACACACGTGCTGCCAGTGTTACCACTAATAACATTTCCTGTTAACGTTGTAAATCTGTTTTGCTTTGTGCTGCATATGCTTTGGGAATATCTAGTAATTCAGAGCATCAAGGAAAAATGTTAATTATTGAGTATAAACTATTTGAGGTGCTACACTGCCACGAGACCTCCTATCCCAGATTTCTCTGTTTATTATAGGCCTTTTAAATCCATAAGTGAGCAGCAAGGGGGTGGGTGGGTATTTTGCAACTTAATCTTGGCCAAGATGTTCATCCTTAAGTGCTGAAATAATTCCGTTTTCTCCTAATCTCTAATTTGAGAAGCTGGGAAGAACAACACCTTTTTCAGAGGTTTGTTTTTTTTTTTTTAATTCACATACAATCTAGAAAAGTCCACAAAGCTTTTGTAAACTACAGAAGATTACCAAACACATCAGTGGGTTCCTAATTATTTGAATTTCAGCACATGATCAAGTACTTTGCTGGATGAGAGTCTGAAGTTCAGACCCAGGGYTGCTCTGGGTAGTGGTTCTAGGGGAAATTCCTCTTTCTTTATTGACTTTGTTGTTCTGAATGGAATAAAGAAATCTATCACACAAACAAGACTGCTAGGTTTAGATCCTTTATGTCAGGTTGGAGCATTGCCTAAAATTTGCAGAAAATAACTTTTTTTTTATGGCTTGGAAGTGCTCACGGGTGAGTGTCTTCCAAAGATGCTCTGTGCAAGGAGCTGTGCACAGTGCACAGGTTGGGAGTGAAAGGATGGGTCCATCTACACATGCACATATTCATATCTGWGCCTGGACCTGTGCATGGCTACACAAGGATTCTATTTTCTATTATTCTATACAATATTCTATTTTCATTCACATCATTATAGCTTTGCCCATGGCAAGTCTTCACCTGCAGCAATTATATTGTGAAAGAGATTATGAGATATTCCCATCTGTCTCTGAGGTCTGTGATTTTGTCATCACTATAAAATGCCAATTTCCTATCAGATTTGGAGCCTTGGTTTTGTAAAAGAAAACTCCATGTGTAAGCAGAGAGGTGAACAAGCACCTTTGTTCAGAAGAACCTGACCAAGGACCAATCTTGTGTTGTCACAGCCCAATTCACCTGCCCAACTCACCTGCCCAACTCACTTTCACACAGTTTCTCATCATCTCTTAAGTTCCCATTTATGTAGAAACACATTTCAGTCCAGTCAGCTGGACATAGCACTACTGGAAGCAAACCAATGATTTGCAAGGAGGAATTAATAATTGGCAATTACCTCTCTAGAATATGATTGTTAATGCTCATGGACAGTAGTTATGAGAAATATTATTTGAACAAAGATTAATAAATCAAAAATTTGAAAATCCTGATGAGGGATTCCAATAATACACTTAAGGGCAGAAATTCTGCTTTCCTGCTGCATGGTCACTGTGCCTTTTATTATACTTAGTGTGTTTATGTGTATATAAGAAAACTTTTGGCACCCCAGAATTCACATGTAAGTGCTGTCACATAGCATTTGATGCTTCAGATGAAAAGCTGGGCCAGAAGTGACATGTTACTCATTGAAATGAAGGACACGTCACACACAATTTCCTCTTCATGTCAGCTTGAGTCACTTTGCCCCCGTGTCTGGCCCGTGAGATGTGTCAATGGCAGTGGTTCCTGTTCATGCACAACATCTGTCTGCAGCTCACTGGTTAGATGAGCAAGTCCCCCTCTCATCCCTGCCAGCTGTGTGCTGTGCTGCTCCAAAGTGCTGTGAAACGTGAGGTTAATGTAATATGGGCTGTGTCATGGGCTCTGCTTGCTTGGCTTTGTTCAGCTGAACCTTTGGCACTGCTTGGATTTGCCCATGTGCCTCCCCTGACTCTGCTGAATTCCCATCGTGGTGACTCTGCTGAATTCCCATCGTGGTGACTCTGCTGAATTCCCATCGTGGTTCCCCTGACTCTGCTGAATTCCCATCGTGGCTCCCCTGACTCTGCTGATTCCCCCTTTGTGCTTCCCCTGACTCTGCTGTACCTCCAGTAGGTTCCTTTCAGAATAATAGAGGGGTGTGCTACCAGTCTTTCTTGCTTAGCATGAACAGATGTGAAAATTGGCGTAATGCTGAGATGGGGCTTACAAAAAGCAAATAGAAATTTGCATCAAACTTTGGCTCGGTAGTAATTTTGGGAGTGCAGTTTTAATCTAATCTAATTGGGCTGATTTCTGTGACTACTGAGTTTTCAGCACGTGTGTCTAAAGATCCATAKTTAGGAAAAAAGTAGCAAAGCTTGCATTTGTGAGAGCAGATGCAGTGCCAGTCCATCTAAACAGGGAAAATGATAGATTCTGAATCTGATATCACTTTTAGAGGAAAAAAGATTATGGGATAAAGAGCAAATACACTGACWTAAACCCTTGCATTATGTTTGTCCTTTACGAAGTAAAGCTAAGGATTATTGTGAGATGTAAGCAGGATATAAGCCAGGTCTCTGTCTGAGAGGCAGCATTTTTTCAGCATCTTTGTGGAGGGGGATCAGTTACCTGTGTTTTTGTTAGCCTGTGAGGCCCAAGATGATATAATGTTCCAGCTGGAGTAGAAATCTTCCCATCCTGCTGTTCTTCACTGCTAGAAAGGTCCTTTGGGAAATGTAATTCAAGAGTCTGAAGTTTTCTGAGTCCTGGGTAAGAGATCCATGAGGGCTCTTAGGTATGAAATTTGCTTTSCCTGCTCCCAGATAGGTTCTGAATGTTGTGATTGCAGAGGGGCACTCCATGGTATTCCTGGGACAGATTGGGAAAGATTTGCTACTGAGATACACCACTTCAGCTCGAGTTCCTTGTGAAATGAGTTTTGTAGCATCACCCAGAGAGGATGATGGGCATATTTAATAAACTCTCAAATATATAAATAAATAAAAATGATCATCACAACTGCCTGAAATATTAAAGAACGTTGATAAATAAATTACAACATTTTCAACTTGGGCCCTTTTGTGAAACATGTTTTTTAAAATATCTGTAAATAGCTGCGAGTATATTCTGACTCAAGGACTGGTGGTGGATTTAATCYACAATTTAATTTGCCTCAGAAAAACATAACAGCAGTGAGAAAGAATTGGTCAATCAACTGSTGACCTGATAGTGTATCAATGCTAGTGATCAATTAAGTTTTTCACAGGCACATACATCACTGTAAACCTGGGGAATTCCTTAATTTCATTTATATCAGCCCTGGTTGGCACAGTTACAAGTGAAAGAATATTAGACCTTCCAATTTCTCTTCCTGCCCTTGCTCAGAACTCCTGCACCTCTCATTCAAGGTTTTTTATGCAAGTACTGAAAAGAAGCCCCCAGGCTTTGGCAAAGGGAAGAAATAAGTCTGTCATCTGTGAATATAAGTGAGAAGACAAGATGAAATGTCACCTGGGAATTATTATGCAAAATAGAAGGAATRCAGAAGGCAAAACAATGTTAAAATTTAATTTGTGTGTTTTAATATTATTGTCTTTTTATATTTTAAAGGGACAATATAAAAATAAATATGACAAAAGGATAAATGAATGTAGCATAATTAGCACGAAAATTAGACTTAATTTGTTTTCTGGATATTGCTTTGTCTGTATTATAAATGGCATGTGGATACAGCAGAAAGTGAAATAGCTCAGAATATTAAATTCTTTTAAGATTGGGCCATGAGGGCCTTAATGTCTTGTTTCATTCCTGCTTCTAATTTACTGTTGTTGTGTTGTCAGCAGTAACCCTTGCACAAAAACGTCTCTGTGCCCCAGCTCTGGGCCCTGCTGGTTTCTAGAGCAGGGTCTGCAGGGAAGGTGATGGTGGGGGTGGTTTAACTGTGCCAGTCAGGCTCCCCCACTGCAAAACTGCTGAGACAGAGCACATTCCTTTGCTTTCTGAAGTGCCAGGGATATTCACACCCTGGGAGCTGCAACAGCCCTGCACTTTCTAATGAGATGTGTTGGAGTTTGTGGTGATGTGAGCTTTGATAAAAACCTCAAAAGAAAATTTGGTCAACTGTGGGATGTTTGGGCATTATCCAGTGACCCCAAATTGGTAGCTGGGCATTACTCAGGACAGTGTTTCCTTGTCAAAGGYAGTGTGTTTTCATAAATATCAATTTAACACCAAAAATGATGATTCTCTAGCAGCTCTCTGATACAGGTCAGAATCTAAGGGTCTGCTTTTGTTTCAGGAATGCTCTGCCCAAATCTACCTGTTAGARGGACTGCACGTGGCAGATTGAGAAGGATCTGGTAGTGAGATACATCAGTTCAGTTTTGTAGAATCACCCAGAGAGGATAATGGGCATAAAACTCTCCTAGAGACCTTGAGAAGTYATTGAGCCCAACTCTTCTCCCCGAGGCAGAATGAACTATACCTAAAGAATTGTCAAGAGTAATTTATCATTCCAAGCTGTTCTTAAAAACCTGAAATGATGGTAAGGCTATAACCTCACAGTCTAATCCCATTCTTGATATTCTCAGCATTACAACATTTTTCTTGTGCTCTACTTAAAYCTTCTTGATAGCATTTTAAGTCCATTGTTTTTGTCCTGTGCCCAGTGGGCAAGAATTCAATGGAGCATTTTCCCAGCTTCTGTCTGAGGGTGTTCAAGCTGCAAGCTTTTGTGAACTCTAAAATAATTTTATTCAACATATGCTGATCTCATAGTGCTAGATTTTTAACGTGSTGTCTAGACACTCTAGATAATTAGCATTTTTACTTATTAATAGGAATCAAGGAGCCAAGCAGACATGAGAAGATATTTTATTTTTTTAAGCCTAGAGTTGAGTAATAGCTTGTCTGTGCAAATGGTGCTGGGTTAGCTAACAGGGATTTCCATGTTTCCTTTGATATGGCATTAACCTTGCTGCAGAGATATCTTGTGAACTCTTGGGGACTTCCATCAAGGAATAATCTGAAGTGGCTGAATTTTTTKGCTTTTTTCTTCACTGCTTCTTCATCCATGACTAGTATCTGCTGGATAAATATCTGAGCAAGCATGGGACATGTTTTTCACGTTTTACAGTTCATGTCACCAGCAGGCATTGAACTGTATGAAGTAGGAACTGAGTAATGTGATGGGAATGGATTTGAAATATCAGGAATACTCTCTGGATGTAGCTTTAGCTTAGAAGAGTATCCCTCYTTCAGCTTCATTAATTGTTTCCCTTTTGTTAAATGTGACTAACATATCTGCTCACTTTGTGAATATTCAAAGTGAGGCCTCAGAGAACTCATTTGTTACAAAAATCTGAACTCATTATTTTTAAGAAATTAAGCTGGATAATGAAATGATAATGTCRATGTTATTATCCTCCAACATCATAATTTTAGAATTGAACATAAAGTCTACTCCAATTAAAATCGTTGCATGGAACATAAAACCRGAATGCTGTGATACTGGAAACATTTAGACATGCACACAAGCTTTTAAAAAAGTTCCCAGGCACACGAACAAAGGTTTTATTCATTCCAGGGATAAGTCAGCTGAAGTGATCTTTATACATTAAAATTACTGGTTACACATTGTGCTAAAGGGGACACACTCATCCCAGGAGGCTGAGCACAATAAACCAGAGAATGATCAGGCTCAAAAGAAAATGTAGTAGCATTTTAATAAGAAACACAGTTTCTTTATGAATCCAAAATGCTAAATAGGTTAGCAGTGGGCTTTCATGTGACTGCTAAATGAGGAACAAAGGCTGAGATGAGAAGCATCTATATTCCAATATTCCATACAAATTTCACTCTGTTCTCTGAAGTCTTACTGGTTGTGGCATAGTAAAGACCAAGAGCATCCCTAAATTACAAACACTGTGAAAGACAGCATTTCCCACTGGAACTTGTTCTCACTAAGAATAAAGTTTTGTAGCAGAACCCTGGTTCAAATCTTCCATTTTTAAAGGGAAGCAATGAGTAATCCTTGTCCAAATAATACTGCCTTTAATATCCATGGAAAGAGCATTTTACAGAAAAGAACTTGTATAGTTTTGTCTCCCTTAAAAAGAAATCCTTCATTTTCATCTTGTCCACTGGAAAACAATTCCATAGGATGATTTCAGTTTACTAACACACTTATTTGAAGTGGGAAGGAGAACATCAGTCAGCTGAAGATGAGATAGAAAGGAGGGATTTAAAAATCAAGTGGAGGAACAGCCCTTTGGTGTGTTCAAGGGCACAATCTGTGTGTTCACACCCCTCATTCCCTTTCTGTCTGGCACTTAGCAGGATCAAACCCTCTCAGCCCCTCTGCCAAGCAGGAATGTTCAGCTGAAGAAGTGTGGCTGCCAGSACAGGAACCTCTGCTTTGCTTGGCAGCTCTCCTCTGCTCTGGACCAGTGGACTGCTGTCCCAGCTCCTGAATTCCTTAAAAGCAGGCAGATCAAATCATAAGTGGCTCCTGAACTTTATGTCARAAGGACATTGAATTTATCTCATGCAGTCACTGTGGAATATCAGATTTCTTCTCGGTTTCCAGGCTGAGCTGGTGGTGAGGCTCAGCTGCCCTCGAGAGTGGCTCCAGGAGCCCCAGGTGGGTACAGGGAGAGGCAAACACCAGCCACAGGAAAGTTCTCCAGGGAAAAATTCACCTTTGGAATGCTGGAGCACCCCCAGAGAGCACCTGAGAGCACTTTGAGGTGCTTTATTGCAGCACACCTCAGCTCGAATCCCTGCTGCAGTTATCAGCTGCCTCACCCCTCTCAAAAATCCCTCACCATGCTCAGCGTGTGCAAGGGAAGGCGTCAGGGCACAAGTGCTCAGATCCTCCCGAACTGATTTTTTTCTCCTGAACACAAGCTCTGAGTGAAATTTGAGATGCCTTCTAGCAGAACCACCATGGTAATGGTTGAAGCACTAATTGGCAAGTTTTCTAAAGTACTTTTGTTTTCTAGATAAGTATTTCTTTCTGCTTTTTTGAGCATTTTTTGCAAACCTAATGCTAGCATTCTTTCTTTCAGTTAAGATTACTGGTATAGTCCATCTTAGAGAAAGAAAAGTGTCAGGGAACACATATTTAAGCAGGTTTTAGCCGTGTTTTGAGCTGAACACAAGGCTATGGAGCCAAAAGATAGAACAGGATGCTTTGACTTCACTCACTGGGACAGCAGTCAGATGCAAACTCTGCCTTCAGATGCAGCCCAGAGTAAACAATGACACTCAATAAGAACCTGACATCTATATTTTTAAGAACCCTTTTCAAAGAGACAATTACTCAGACATGTGAGGGTCTATTTCACCTGATGTTTTGAATAAACTGGCAGCAGAAGCCGATGGCTTTGACAATTGTTTGTCACAGAGGTGTGCAAGGCATCAGTATTTGTGGTAATTAAGCTTTGTGTTTCAAAACTACAAAGGAAATCCCATTAAAAGCAAGGACAGCAATACTCCTGACTGGATCTTCAGTGAAAACATCCCTTCCTCTCAGTCCCCCATACCTGATTACTTTAGGTAGCCAGAAAATACTTGGCATTTTGCAGAATCCTAGAACTCCTTTGTGGGGAAGTTGACATCATTGATGCTGAGTTGTTTGACAGATATAGCCATTGGGAAATATGGTTGAAAAGTGTACTGGACTCCTAAAAGCCACAGACTCAGAGAAAGAATGGTCTGCTATTCTGCTGTGAGAAAATAATGTTTGGCAGAATGCAGAGCAGATATTGCAGAAGGTGCTACTGCTTATTTGTTATCTAATATTTGCTGCTTTAGAGAAGTTTTAGCTGTGTGCTCTCTCTCGTTGTTTGTTTTTTTTTCCACAGTGAAGCTTCTGCACAGTGCATGAAATCTGTGCAAGGCTTAGCTCCCCATGACCACAAGAGCAGGACCAAGCTGATTAATTCTGCTTATGCAGATATTCCCTCAGACTGAAGCTTTTATTCAGGAATATGTGTGMGTGGCTGGGTGAGACACGGCTGTTTCCCCAAATCCACGCTGCCCAGGAAGGTAATTATTCAAAGARCAGATGTTGGGGTGCCAGACACACTGTCTTTGCTCCTGAACCAGAGATACAGCAGAGGACAGGGAAAGAACACACTGTGTAGTGGGAAAATTTTATCAGCTGTTCTCAATAGCACAGCAAACTGCAAAGCCTTGGGCAGAGCAGGGGCTGCTGTGAGTTTGCAGCTCTCAAGATCTGTGCCTGGAGCACACGGAGAGGCGCCTGCCCTTGCCCCAGGATGCTGATGGACTGCCAGGGCACAGAGCAATGGAACAGGGGCTGCACAACTGAGAACATTCTCTGCTCTGCTATTAATTGAAAATTCACAGGCAGAGCCGAGTGGCTGAAGCTGCTCTGGCTGAGCTGTACCTGAGTGAGAGAGGAATTTGGGATTTCGCAGGTACAGTGGYGAGGAGTCCACTCTAGTTCAGGGCAGAGGTAAATTCTTATCACCCCCTGCAGACCTTGGGGGTTTGTGTTCATGGCAAGTTGAGTGTGAGTCACCAGTGTGCCCTGGCAGCCAGAAGAATTCATATTTCTGTGATTCTGTGTAGTTTCCCTGCAGGAAGGCAGGATGGCTATCTTCCCTGGGCTCTTATGAGACACCCCAAGCCCCGTGATCTTCTGTGCCTCTCCTKGTGTGACTCTGTGCTCAGGCAATTCTCCTCCTTTCATCAGCCTCAGCATTCCTTTCATTACCCAAAAATCATTAGCCTCTCATGCTGTAGAAACTCAGTCCTGCCAAACACCAGGAAAGAAGGTACCCATGCAACAGACAAGCCCACAASCAAACCAGCTATAGAATCTTAAAAATAAACTACCTCGTCCTCCAAAACCAATTTAGGGAAGAAAAACGAAAACACACAAAATTTAGAGAGAGTTARAGGGATGAAAGCAGCTGATATTCACTTGAAATAATTTCATATTAATATGAGTGGGATCATAGTTTTTAGATTTTTTCAGCTTGCCTTTCGTTTGATTTGATACCATAAAACAGAATCTGCTGCATGGAAATATCACAGAAATATCTTGGAAGTCTGGTGAATAAAGAATTTTTGCCATAGCAATAGCAAAGGAAAACACTTAAATGAATATTTTTTAAGCCTAACTCCTCTCCTTTTCTTTGGGTTTGTAAGTTGTAAGAGTTTTCTGAGGCWTGCTGCTCTCAGTCTATTAAGGAACACATGCATAAATGCATCTAGCAAAAACATACAAAATGAAGATGGTTCAGCCACAATACAATTTAAGTTTAGTTTTCATATGGTTACCAAGCTTTCAGCTGCAATTATTTTAATAACAGAGAAGCCTCACTCCTACTGAGTATTTCTTTCCTACAAAGGGAGCTGGACACATTTAGGGACCAAAGTTGCAGTTAAAGATGCAGGGTTATTTCTTCTCTGTAGAAATTATTTATTGCATATTTTTTCACTCCTTCAAGCAACAGAATGAAATCTCGCTCTCCTCTGGGAGTGGTAGAGACAAAATATTTTAAAATGACTGAAGTGGGCAAAGGGTGTTGGTATGTTGCTTTGCAGCAGTGAATGTCACTGGGGGTTGTAGCTGTCACCTGGGGCTGGTTTGAGATCATCACCCATCTAGCAGAGTGCCCCAGAGCCCCTGGGTGGCTGTCCCCAGGCAGGACCTGGCTGTGGGAGGGGAGCTGGGGGCTGCAGTCCATGGKGCCTCTCAGGAGCAGCACTAAGCAAAACGTTGCTTTCTTTGGAAAGTACAGGAAAGACGACAGCCCATTCCCAAATTTCTGTTCAAGCTGAGTTAAGCTCASTCAGACAAAAAGTGTACCATCAGGTGTGCCATCAGCAGACATGTTTTGACCATTCTGTCCCAGGTCACAGAAAACTCCAGTCCTGCTCTTTCTCTGTATGAGCAATGCTCTTCCCTATACATCTGACACAGGTCCTTTCCCATATATTTTGGAAAGGGGAAGAAGGGGAGGAGGAATCTGATTTCTTCCATGCAGGCAGCAAGTGCTTTGCACAGCCAGGCTGAATCACAGTGAGACATTTCCTTTTCAGCAGAGGTGGTTTCCACTTTCCAGCATTAAGGGCCAGCTGGAGAAAGCATTAACTCCCTCYAGGAGCCCTCTAGACACCTGTGGGATTAGTTCAAAGGAGTGAGAGTTCAATGGCATGACAGAGAATTACATGCTTATGGCCATGGAAAAAGCATTCTGATCGAAATATGGAAATAAAATGCRATACATAAAGATCCTTATATAGGGCCCCACATGCAGACTTGTCTTGTGCCAGCCCATGGATCTGAATGGGAAGAAATCARATTCCTCCTCCCCTTCTTCCCCTTTCCAAAACATATGGACCTATGGCAGATGTACAGGAAAGAGCATTGCTCATACAGACAAAGAGCAGGACTGGATTTTTCTGTGACCTGGGACAGAATGGTCAAAACATGTCTGCTGATGGCACACCTGATGGTACACTTTTTGTCTGACTGAGCTTAACTCAGCTTGAACAGGAATTTGGGAATGGGCTGTCATCTCTCCTGTACTTTCCAAAGAGGCAGGCAGAAGACCTTCAAAATGGGGAAACCCACAGGAAAATATTATATAAATCCAGTGTCATGTAGGCCTCTTCCCCCTGGGAAATCTTAGCTATATTCCCTATGTAAAATCATCACACATTTGGCACAACTCACTGCATTTCCTCACGAGATAGAGGGCTGAAAAAAACACAGAGCCTGAAGTACGTGCTGGCCCCTCTGCAGCAGTTCACTGTGTGGCAGAAAAATCTTCATTATGCCTGTTCACAGTGTATTACTCCCCTGGCCTCCCATTCCTCTTCTAAACTGAGCATTAAATTCAGACTGATTTCATCAGCAAAAGGAGGAACAAAACAAGAAAAAAAATGTCAGGAATGTTACAACATGCTTAATTTAATTGGATTTTCTGTTCTGAATCAGGAGAATGAAAGAAACATTAGACAAAACATGCCCAAATGTTAAGGCAGCATGAACAGCACCATCTGTCACAATATTTCTCTAGTTGTTTTTAATCTCTTACRTAGTTAAAATTATGTTTTCTTGGTGAGAGGCATTATTGTAGAACATTTATCTATTATAAACAGATGCTAAAGTRTTCATTATCCCCAGGATCCATTAGAAAGAAGAAATTACTAGAAGAGAGGTAATCGTACACTTTTCATACTCTGCACCACTCAATATTTGGTAGAAACATTGGAATTTTCAAATTCAATCATACTTGAGGGTCTGTGAGTTTGTAATCCTTCTTTCAGAGGTGGCCACCCCCATGTGTGCCAGGGAATCTCATGATAAAATATCTTACAGAATAAACTGGCTTGGAGGACAAGACTCTTCTCAAATCCAATGTGGTTACCAGTGACTGAGCTCAGAGAGAATGCAGTATTTTATCCCTCTTTTGTTTCTTTAAGTGTGCAAAACAGTGTAAAACTGTTTAAAACTCACTTGTTTGTACCTATTGAGCATCTCATCTGCTCTGTGTCCATTCACAGCTTCAAATCTGCATTTCTCTGTCGTGAAAATTATCAAAGGAAGGAAAGCAAATGTAAAGGTTTCTTGAGAGAAGCACTTTTACAGCACACAAAGAGCAGTTTCTGTCAGCACAACTTGGTTGATTTCAGTCTCCTTTGCTCTAAACTTTTCTCTGCATTTTGTGTCAAATTCCTCATCTGTTGAATCTTTGCTTTCAGATCAACTAATGAAGATGCTTTTTGACAAACACACGAGCTAGGAAGCCAAATGGTTAAACCAATTTTATTGGAGCTGCACTTTAGTATATATTCACCTSAAAAAAGCCACTCTGGGCTGTTAATCCATGTGAGGCACAGGATGGGAGTGCARAGCAGCTGTCCTGGGCTGGGTGAGCAGCTCTGCCCTGCTCTGAGATYTGCTGGCACAGCCCCTGTCCAAGGCACTCAGTTTAATCTCCATGCTGGACAGTCAGTTTAATCTCCTGCTCCTGGAATGTGCAGTGTCCCAGCAGTCCTGGGCTGTCCCCTGGGTCTGTGGGATGCCCCTGGAGGGAACAGTTCAGGCTCTGGGGTGGGGTGTTTGAGAATGCCAGATGCTTGATTATAAAATGCTGCAATTTAATGGGCTGCCACTGTTCCAGTGTTGCCAAGTCTTGTGTTTTTATCGTGAATCTCRTAATATTTGATGTTGTACTCTAAGCTACAGCACCTGAATATTTGGGGTTATAGTTAAACTATATAGTTAGCATTTATGCACTTTTTAAAAAGGTTATTTTGTAGATTCCTAGCTGTGAAGAAAAGCTCAGATTTGTGACACTACAGATSCTGGTATCATCTCCAGTTTTGTAAATACTTGCTGCAGCCTATATATAATTCCTGCATAAATTGTGGATGCTGGGAGGGATAAAACCCCTCCTCTGGTGGTRACTGCTGGATCTCTGTGGACAGCAGTGGCAGCTTGGATGTGAGCTGGTTTGTGCTATGCTGAGTCATGCACAAGGGCTGGCAGAAAAAAATTAAAGTATCCCAATCCTTTAAAAAGTTTCTCAATAGAAATTGGGCACAGAATCAAACACCTGCTGTTGTAAATGGACAGTGCTACAGAGATGGAAATAAAAATATTGGGAATTTGACCTGACATATCTAGAGGCAAGTCTCTCTTCCTTTACCTTCAGTAGAAAATTCTTATGACTTTAATACATTAAATAATATTTTTTTTTCCTGGTAACTTTAAACACAACATTTATGTTAAGTACTTTAATATGCAGCCATGTGGAAAGACCTGTTTGGTAACATGCCATCATTTTCATAAGTGGAAGGACAAAGAAAAGACACTGGAAGAAATGTCCTACCTGTCAAGAAAGGCAAAGCAGAAACCAGGTGCAAAACAGCAGCTTTAAAAGATCCCTTCTCTGGACATTGTGGAGTTTAAAGGATCAGTCAAAAATGTCCTGTAAGAAGGTCTGTATGCATTKGCAACAGTCCCTAAAATATAAGTAACCAGCAAAGAACAATCTGCTGGGATGGGGTTTTTCTGAACCGTGTTCTTTRCTCCTTTTTCACAAATAGGTTATTTTTTGTTGACATCATGTCTCTTTTATAAGAATTAATATGGATTGCAAACATAACTAATGTGGTTAATGCTTATCCAATGTGGATGCTTATCCAATTACTGCCTGCAAAACAGTTATGTCACAAATAATCTGTGAGCAAGCCTGAAACCCTGACCAAGCTGGAGTCAATGTAATTTTCCTGTGTGCTGAGTGAGGTCAGGATTTTTCTTGGAAGCACTTTACAGTAGCAAAARTGACTTCAGCCAGGAAATGAACAAAAAAAGGGATGGGTTTCTGTTTCCAGGTAAGGGAAAACCAGCAAATCCTCTTGGCAAACAAGTGGCCTTAAAATTCAGAGTAACATTCCTTTGTATAAGCACGCTTTTAAAGCACACAATCAGCACTAAAAGACATAACTCACTTCCCCATTAATAACCTGCTCAGGSATTTATGGGGGACCCTACAGAATCAGGGAAAGTGTCAGTCAACAGAACAGATGCTGAAAGCTGTAAGAGGCTTATATGGAGATTATATTCACAATGTGTTTCAGGAATGCATGTATACTCTGCCTTCAAATTCTATTAGCTGATGAGTGTCCATCAGCTTATGGCACTAAGGCTCATCCTCGAGCCTCAAACTACAGACCCTGCAGAGAAACAGCCAGAAAATGAAGCTCCTGTGCACCCCAGACATTGCTGCATGTGGACAAAAAGCTTCATCTAAAACACTTAGAGAAGGAGAGAAAGGAAA
Source organism: Malurus melanocephalus (assembly GCF_030028575.1). NCBI lineage: Eukaryota > Metazoa > Chordata > Aves > Passeriformes > Maluridae > Malurus > Malurus melanocephalus. Next base: position 752,038 of record NW_026623400.1, read on the forward strand.
AGCTGAAGTGGCAAATAGATCAATTTAATACAGGCTCTTAACTACCGTGGAGGGTCACCATGGGAGTTGGAATTTTGAGCAGGGTGATGTTTAAAAGGGCAGCAGGAGCGTGGCCCAGCAGACACTGCTGAAATCCCAGWGCAAAACAGGAGATCAGATCAACTGCTCTGAATATTAACAGCCTTGGAAAGGAATGAGTTCAAGAAATAGGAAAAAGGGAAGAAGCCGGTGGTGATTTAGATGAAGAAGTTTAAAAGGAGAAAAACAAGGGATGAAGAATAAACTGGTGTCCGTTGCCTCACGATAAAAGTGCTGTGTTTTTTCTCTGCAATGACTTGTTTACACTCGGAAGCCATCAGTTTGAAAAGCAGACCAAACCAGGGGTTGTGTTAATTTGTTATGCTTTTCCCTGTAAAAAGAAAACAATCCAAAGATACCCTCTCTACTTTACCATCGTTTATCTTTTATTTCCCAGTTTGGTCTGGTGCTGGAGTTTCATCTGGAAGTAGCCCCAGCAAAAAAACCTCTCCAAAACAAAACAAAACAAAACAAAACAAAAAAAAAACCCCAGACAAACAAACAAAACCATCAAAAAATCAACAAATCCTCTCCCCCCAAAAAAACCAAAACTCAAAAAACCACAAAACCAACAACAACAACAAAAATGAGAAAAAAACAACCAACCAAAACCCCCCAAACCAAGCATAAACATTTCCTTTAGAAGACTGGGCATGATTTATTTAGATGTATTCATCTATGTTTTGATATAATGTATTATCACAATATAAGCAGAATCTTTCAGTTCCATTGCTCCTCTGTAGCCAGGATGGTCAATGTCTATAGAAGCACTTTGTAATGTCCTGCAAAGGCTGTTAGTTATAATAGAATAATATTCAGTACCTTGTGATAGGTACTATTTAATAAAAAATCTTGGCTGCATAGTTTTTGTGATTGAGTTATTATTCATGGTGGTAAATTGCAGACAGCTGCTGGAATAATAAATAGATCTGATTCATGTGATTCTCTTTTTTGAATCTCTTTTTTGCTTCTATCTACTACTCAGCTTCTTATTCAGCTTTGGCTGATTTCTGTCTTGTTATCTTGAGCTACTAAAATTAGACTTTTTTCTTGAATCCCATCAACACAATAGACAGATGCCAACCTCTGTTCATTAGCAGCAAAAACATCTTGGGACAAAAGGTRATGAAAACTTTTGTTGATGTGCTGAATACACACGTGAAGAATACTTAGACCTAGGTGATGCTAAACCATAGGTTAGGTCTGAGTTCTTGGGCCCCACTGAATTCAGTCAGGCTCATTGCACACTGAGAACTTTAAAAAAAAACACCTCAGCTTGCAGCAAACCAAGATGTTGTAATTGGTCAGATAGAGCTTACTGGGTGTAATGAACAGAGCAAGGGAGATATTTTAATAGTAGAAAACCAATTACAGACAGTTAAATGTTGTTATATATATTCATCTGCGTAATTTTAGGAGTTCTGTACCGCTTTTCAAGGATAAATCTAAATATTTCAGTGTTTAATGAAAGATAATGCAGAGCACTTCTTATGAATAGCTGGAGGTTAGGTAGACAGGGCTCAAAGCAACATTCAGTGTTGTAAAAGCAAGGTAGAAATCTTTGAGTGGATTGACATAAGCTGTTGAGGAGCATGAAAAGTAGGAGGACAGAGTTACTGAGTTAGCTCTGAGTGAGCTGATGCATTCAGTGTGTCCTTAAAACGTGGATTCTCTGTGTGATTTGTGTCCAAGTGCTGTTCAGAAGAGCACTGGAAGGGGCTCATGGTCGTTKCTGCATTTTACAAACTGATGCTTAGGGAGTCCTTATTGCACATACCTGACCATTCGCTGAGTGAAAAATTTCTTCTCTTTCTTTATGACATTTAAAAACCTCCTTACTCAGGAAATGCCTGCAGAAGAACAGGAGCTGYTTTTCCTTTGTGAAAACAGAGCTGTTGCTGGTTAAACACACAGTTCTGTTAACCCATTCATACACTGTCCTGCCCCTGGATTCCATTCCTGCTGAAGCACAATGGTAACATCCTTTAGGGTTTATAGTTAATACTCTTTCTGAATTTCATGTTGTTTCAATGCTTCAGCTGAGGCTTTTTCAGGCTCTGCTAAATTCATGARGTAGAATGGCAGTGCTTCAGGTTGCTCTGAAGTCCATGGAAAAAACATCCATTAATTTCAATTGCTCCTGGTCTAAACCTTGAATGACAATGGGAGGGCACATCAGGCATAGAGAAGGCACTGCTCTTTTGGTGTGTCTTCAAGATTTGTATATTCAGTGCTGTCTGTTATTTCTCTGAAGCACAAAGGAGTCTGATGCTACCCTGAATGAGAGCTCCTGACCTCATCACCCTCTGCACGTGGTGCCTTTCTGTTTGTGAGACCCCCTGTGCTTAGTGAGATGTTGATAAACTGAATTATGTGCCAAAATGACGTGAATTTTTTGCAGATGTGACCTCCTGTGGGCTCAGGCACTGTAACCCTCCCTYCAGCAGGGTGTCCTGCCCTGGTGCAGGCTCTGGGTCGCTCAGCACAGTGAGGGTTTTTCTCTCCTCCGTGCACACCCAGCAGCTCTCCCTGGCCCCAAGTTACCTCTCCCTCTCCAGCAAATCTTCAGCTGCTCACAGCCACTGCACAGCAATAAAATAAAATGTTTTGGTGCAGCAAGTGGGTGGACATTAGTTCCATGTGAAAACTGTGAAGGGAACATAATTACTGTAGGCAGAATATAATTACCCAGAGTGGGATTTGGCTTGAGCTTTATGGGCTGGAGCTTTCCTTTGGAGACAAGTGCTATTGAGATTAAAGAGCATGACCAGCCTGGGCTTTTGTTTCAGATTTCAGATGAAAGATGGTCAGTTCATGAGCACCAGGATGGGACTAAGGCCATTCATCTGTCCCCTGCACGAGTGCTGCTTCACGTTGCACTGCCTTGAACATGTGCAGAGATGCTCAGTGTTCTCTGTGAGGATGGRGAGCTGTTCAGGCAGCCCCTGCTCTGCTAAAGCTCATCCTGATCTTCTGCTCTCTRTTGCCCACCTCCCAGAAAGCAGGAGAGTCTTCAGAGATACTTTAAAACCATYATCCCAGGGTCTTCTGGTGCTTTTTAAAACTTACACATTATTTTGCATTACCTTGCTSAGCTGGCAGACAAGACATGTTTTATGCCAGTAATTTAGTAAGATGTATGAAATCAAAATTGCAATAGAATAATTTTTTTATTTTAGATACACTCAAAGGTTCTATGGTTCCAGTTTTAAGGTCTAATATATTGATAATGTGCCATATTTACTTCTAATTGCACTGCACTGAGAGCTGKGCTGATCACAAACAGAGAGCAAATTTCCATGTGAAAATCTCATAAAAAATTACTGAAGTTGTACCCTTATTTTATGCACAGAAGCCTTCAATTACTCTTACCATGTTTGGGTTTGTACATATTCTATACAAATGTACAATGTTTGTACATTTACTGTACACACTTTCAGTACAAGGAATCAAAAAGGATTTCGGGAAAAGACCAAATTTTCTGGTCCTAAAGTACAGACACAGAATCTATGAAAGCTGGACTTGGTGAAAAATAGGGGTGTGGAAAAGGCGGGTGAAGCCTTTATGTTGGCACTTTGTAATGCTGAGTGACTGATTTCACAATCTTGACATTTCTCTGATGTTGATTTTTTTGTGAAACTCTCTATATATGCCTCTGAAAATTCAGTAAATATTTTGAAGATTAAAAGGTAATTCCCTTGCTCCAAAATCTTGCTACCTAATTGGAGGCATGATTAAACACAAGGGACTGACAAGAGATATTGGAAGCCCACAGGATCGTGGCACTGGCTCTGGAGATTGATGGTGGCTGGTGGGGACTGATGGTTGCCAGTGCAGGTGGGAAACTGAGGCACAGAGAGGGAAGGAGAACACAACAGCTGGGATCAAATATAGAGCTGCACTGATGCCTCTATAATCCCCCTGCTCTAGTCTGTTTTCCTCTTTTATTGCTTAAAACAGTCCCTTTTCTTTAGCCTAAACAGCAGGATTTTTTCTGAACATGAAGTTAGATAATATTCCTTACAATGAAGCAGCCTTTACAAGACACATATTAATTTTCAGTGCCATTGTCCATTAAACAATATTTTCCTTGTCAGTACTGATTGGAGTTTCTTTGTGTTGTGGGAAAATCAGTGACTTCAGACCTGGAATCCTGTGTTGGGCAGGAGGAAAGAGGGAAAAGAGAGAGCGTTAAATCATGGTTGATATGATTTATGGCARTGTTTTTTCACATCATCATTATTTAACTGCTGTGACATTCAGTCTGTGAAAAAAATTGTGTGGGTTTTAACACCTGAAGTCATGAACAGAAATGTGGCTGGGTTTTTTTTTTGGGGGGGGTTTATTTCTTTTTTTTTTTTATTAAAAAAAAAAGAAATTTTTTTAAAATGCATTATTTTAAAGCAAGACCAAGATTGACAGCACCTGGGAGGAACAAGGCTTTGCTCAACCACTCAAAATATGTAACAGAGGAAGCAGTTGTAGAAACAYCCTTGAAAAAAGGACAGAAACACAATGTGGGGGACTTTATCAGGGAAAAAGAAAGAAATTCGCTCCTGTGCCTTCCATGTTCCTGATCTCTGTGTTCATTGCTAACAAGGTGCTGAATGACTAAGGCCTGCACATTTCTGCCCATCTGCCTGCTAAAATATATTAACTCATGTTGCATGAGCCACCACACACTCAACAGATGGCAACAGCTCCCAATCACTTCTAATTTAATTCAGCTTTGGACTGATAACCCAGAGCTCCCATGAAACTTAGAGGGAATCTTTTGTTTGTTGAGCCAATGAAAGTACAAAACCCTTTCATGTTCCCTCTGAACTGTTAACTGTCATAGACTGTTTCTATAAAACCTTCCTTTTGCTTTTTTTGGGGGGAGAAAAACACACTGACCCACATTACACTGCACTGATGGAGATTTATAAGTGCCAGTGAAATTTTGTGGTGGATTTGTTTTGGTACCTGGAGCAGCRTTGCCACATCTGTGGGCATCAGGAGCCTGTTCTGGGATATTTYCATCACCAGTGCCTCCTGTTCCCCTTCACAGCCAGATGCAAGAGTGTCAGTCAGTCCTCACTGGGTTTCTGTGTAAAATGTGTCCCAGTCTCAACATGAGCTCATGAAGTGAAACCCAAAGAGCAGCCAGCACAGAGTTCTTGCCAGGTCTGGTTTTGGTGTCCACACTGACACAGAATACTGACACTGGCTAATGCCTGGCTTGTCACTGCCCCTAATCCCTGGGAAGGGTTCATACAGGCCATATTTCATACATGGGATGCACATCAAGAAGTTTTTGGCACATTTATATAGAACAGCCCAGTTTGGGACCCATAGACCAGCTCTGGTCCCAGCACTGGATTGATAAGATTTTTGTTTTGGATCCAGTCTCACCTGTTGCAAGATATTGGAGTCCTACAACAGTGATAACTGGAAATGAATATTTTGATATTAATTTTTTTTAATATTCTTTGTAGAAATCCAAGTATTTAGTGAAGTTACCTATGCATCATTTTGTGGTAAACAAGATAAGAATTAAGACTGTAATATTCATAGTGTCTGTGAAGTGCTGAAACTTTAAAGATGAGAAAGTCATTCGTCTTAATTGCTTGAATTTCAGACTGTTTAATCTCCTTCCTAAGGGAAAAAATACTGTATTTAAGTGAGCAATATCATCCTCACATTATTTCAGGAATCCCTTCTGTGRAGTATTTGTGGAAGAGCACTGAGGCCTCCTGGAACCTGTAGGAAGTCATTGGGGCATGGTCATGCTTACCCCTATTTGTCAATTTGGGCCATGGTTTTGGTTGGGAATTTAAGATTGTCTCATTTTATCATCTGCTTGTACTCCTGTGACAATGTTTTGTATTGAATAGGAGAAAAGGTTTGTCCAGACCAATTAGCTGGATCCATATTTTATGAAAATAGCACCCCAMTTCAAAACATTTTTATCCCTCCAAGAGCTTTTTCATTAAAGAAATGCCAAGTGTAAAGATCATTCAAATGCCTCAAGTAGCCTTTGATATTAAAAGGCTGTATTAGCAGGCTATTCTTTTTTTTAATGTGTTTCCAGAACTTATGGGCAACTTTAGCATTTCTGGTTTTCTTTACCAGTGAGTCTCAGGGCAGCTACTTGAACTTTTGGGGATGTTGCTCTGAGTTCAGGCACAGTGTTATCCTATTTAATGATAATTTTTATTCTGTGTGAAGRAGTTTACTGCACTTATTAACCTTCATTTTAACAATGCAGAACCCACAAGCTCTGCATTCTTCTCATAACTGGATGAAGACAATATTTTCCATTGCTCAAAAGGGGTAAAAGATTACTTGCACTGAATTTTTCATTACATTTGAAGTAAACCACAGTTTGATGCACACCTGACTTTGCTTACTATTGCTGTGAGAAGCGTAGGGATGTTGATATTCACCATCTGCCTTTTCATGTGCATGGCAAGAGTAACTTGTTCATAGTATCTTGGGAAAAAGAGGGAAAGAAACAGCATTTGTTTGCTATTTTATAAAAAATATAAATAATAACAATAATATAATTAATACACAAAAATATTAATGAATAAGTACAATTAAAATGCAAAAGTTTTATTCTATTCACAAAGCTGTGATAATGATGCTCTTGGTTGCTTCACTGTCATTTCCAGATATCCACCCCATGTTATGGGGATAACAGAAGAAATTTTCCAAATGCCTCAATCCAGCATCTTTTGCATGCCTGGAAAGTGGTGTAAAACACGGAAACCTACTGCGAGTGAGAAGCTGTAGGATTGGGCCTTAATATGATTTGGACAATTTAGTTGAAGTAATTACTTTAATCTCTTTTGATTCTGTTTTTTTTCACTCGGCTTTTTTCATAATCACCTTGTCTCTGCAGGCATCCTTGCCTCATCAAGCTTTATTCATCTTTTCTTTTCCCTGTTCAAATGGGCTGAGATGAGTCAGTCTRAAAGAGAAAGAAAATTAAAAGAATGAAATATGTATTTTTAAAGGCAYCCTCTCTATTCCATTTGGTAAAGTACAACATTATAACACATGCTTAGAGCTCTCAGATGCTGTTATTATCTGTGTCTTGAAATATAATATCTTAGCTTCCTTGACCAGTGTTCCATCCCACCCTGATCTGCTGAAAAATGGCATTTCCATTCACTGGAAAATGATTATTTCTTAATGTATGAAGTTTTGGGTGGATGCCATTGATATGGGAATGAGGAGGTAATTCTTATTTTGAAAGTCAGGCTACACAGTCACAGTGGTTTGCGATTACAAGATCTGTAAAGAAGACAAAATGCACATCTCCCTGCTCTGGATCTCAACTGGAGCTTTATTTAAAACATCTCTGACTGTAGGAGATTATTATATGAAATATTTGTTATCTTTCATCTCTGATTCTAATAGATGGTTCAGTGAAATAATTTAAAAACCCTGTTCTCTTGGAAATTCAGCCCTGCTGAGAGTCCCAGCCCCAGCCCCGTGCCTTGTTTTGTGAGGCACTGAGTAGGTTTGCAGGAGAGGAAGCCCTGATGCTGTTTCCTATCAGAGAAGGAGCAAATCCCTGCTCCCTTCTTCACCTCCATTCATTTCTGCTCCTGGGTCCTAAAGGGGGTTACAAATCACACAAGAAGTCAGAGTGTCAATACTTCTCTTGTTCCCTTTCCTACATCATGGACAGGTCATTAAAATGGAATTTAAATCAGTTGTGAACAATCAGGTGCAATTGCCAGGGCTCTGGGTTATGAGAGAAGAGCTTTTTTAGGCTAAGTTGAGTGGTAAATAAAATAATTTCACATGAATGTAGGAGAAGAAGACATCCAGACCTTGACTAGATTTAATATGAATATTGAATTATTGACCAATTCTATAAATTATTGACCAAARCATATGCTAATTTCCTTCCCACTAMACAGCCCCTATTTGRTATTTTCTTTAGGTAGCTTGATGTRGGTTAGGGCAGAGGGKGAGACYCCCCAATCTCTGGGTGTTTTTGCAATCTCTGCCCAATTTCTTGTGTCTCTTTCTAGACCAGGCTTCACCACAGTACCCTGTGTAGATGTGAGAGGTATCTGTGCTTTGTAAATCATTATGAAACATCCAGGAAGACAGCACTGGCGTCCTGGGTCCTGCTTTAATGATTTGGCTGCTTCACCCTGTCAATCCTCTGAGCTCAGCCAACAGTGACAAATGACTGCCAATTGCTCAGCTTTTGCTCCCGTGTAMAAAACCTCCCTGAACCCGAAAATCAGGAACAAAAATTCCAATAAAATGATAATTTTGGTTGGGCTGGAAGGACAACTTGCGCTGTAGAAGTAATTCTGCAGTTCCTGTTCCTCCTCTGAAATAAATCTTCAGCTCTCAAGTGACTTGAATGCAAATACATAAATTTATCCTGTTTAATTTTAAACCTACTGCTTTTGGCCATCTCTTTAGGAAGTATGACTGCACAGATTTTGATGACAGTTGTAGCTTGAGATGCAAGCAMACCACAATAAGGAAGAAAAGGTTCATATTCAGGTTAATACAATTCATGCCTTATTTGTAATTTCACTCCTTATAGAAAAGATGTTTTCTAATGGACTGTTGCTAAATAAAACAGGAAGAAGCAGAATAATATTTTTTTTTAACACTTGTTATTAATGGGCATGCCAAGTGGTGAATCATTTGCAGAGTGGAAGGTTAAATACACATAATGTAAAACAACATCTCTAAAAAGTTAGGAATAGCAAGATTCAAACTTTGAATAATGCTTCTGGTTGTAGCTGAAGCTCAGAAGTATTAAACATCTGCTGGAATTGTTTGACCTCACAAAGCCTACAAACAATAGGCACTTTATATTTAAAAATGTCACCACTTCCACAACTGGCATTAAGAAAGTTTGGCAAGATGCCTGTAAATGTAAATGTACTGAGCTTGGCTTTTACCTCCTTGGGAGTCACTGCTACAGTTACTTTCAACTAAGAATGAGGCAGAACAGCTGATAATTTATGAAATTATTCTTTGTTCATGTCACTTGTACTTTTGTGGGCCTCCTGTTTTGATGACCCTTTTTTAAATGAGGACATCCTTATTGCATTGACTGTCTTCTCACACTATATACAGAAATGTTAAATTAATGTAATTAACAATTACTTTGGCTACTAACGGTAGTCCAAAGTTGCAGCACCTGCACTAATCCTTTACACCTCCAAGGCTTCTCTGTGAATCTTGTAATTCTMATTGTTTAGTGTGAAACACTCAAGGAGTTGGTATTTCAAACCTTTCCTGGTGTAACTCGTTATGATGGTTGTGTGCAATGATTGTCCTTCTGCTTAACAAAGCAGGGACCACCAGAGCAAAAAGAGAGGTTTTTGAGAGTTTTTTCTGCATCTGGACTATTTGAGCCTGAGCTGGAAAGATTTGCACCTCTTGTGGATCATCATAAAGGGATATTTCCTGCTACTTGCCAGTKCATTTCATGTGCATATTGCATCAGCCTGTGTGAGCTGGAAGGATGTGAATAAAACCCCCACTAAAAATAATGTTTCAAAGACATAATTATGTATTTTTTTAATAGGATTGCACAGGAAGTTCATTATCTGGCTTAAACCCTTTTAAAACYTTCTACTTTCCTTGAATCTTGAATTATAGAAGAGTGGCTGGGTTCCTGATTTTATAATTTTTCTTACATATGGTGTCAGTACCTTGGGAGAAGCYGAGTTCTCGGGCACTTGGGCAGGTRCAGCAGCAGCCTGTGAGCCCCTGTCAGGTGTGCCATGCATTTCTGCCAGGCAAGGAGCAGAAATTCATTTCTGCACCACACTGCAAATATTCAACCTTCACAGCAAGAAACATCGTGGTTCTTATTGCCACAGTATGGAGACAAATCACTGCTATTTCATTTATAGTGAAAAACACAGGTGTGAGTGAGTTTTATGACAGCAGAACAAACACAGCTTCAAAGAGCTGGGAAACAACAAATCAAATGATCAGTTAACACCGTGCAGAAGGACTGACCTTTCTTGATAGGAAAACAAAACCAAACAAATCCCCAAAACTCCATCCAGGAAATTCTCCAGGAGGCAGTTTCGCCGAGCAGCATATGGAAAGGTCATAGCATCGTCTGGGGTGAATTTCCCCTTAGACTTTGTGGAAAGGTTTCAGATATAACCTGCCAGATGAGGTGCATTAGGCACTGTGGGAGCAGTTCTTGTTTGCTCTGGCCTGTGGAATGTTCAGTTGTAAATAGAGAGGAGGGGCCTGGAGTCAGCTTGTATAAAATACTGTGGCTGGTTTGGGATCAGCAGAGATCTGACTGTCAAACCTCAAAAGTAATTTTTAAAACTATGTAAAAAGAGAAAATATTTGCATGTTTCTCAGCTGTTTTTATAAATACTTACCAAACTTGCCTTCTACGTAAAATATGAGTAGTGAAATTACAGACATTACAGCAAAACTGTAATGTGTGGGATCTGCCTATCACAGCCTGTAAGGTGATCAAAGAATGCTGAAACTGAAAAAGGCATTGGTGACTTGCAAGTGYTCCAAAACAGCTGATTTTGAAACAGCAAGAGCTTTGCAGTGGATCCCCGCTGTACAGGACTGCTGAAAGGATTGCAATCTAAAGTGGAAAATGGGGCAGCGGAAACACAGGCAAGGCTGAATCACCCTGAGGAGTTGGTACAGAGGAAGCCTTTGGGTTTCCCTAAAAATATTGGAACCCAAGGGTAAACCTCATATTGATTCCTAACCCTTGRTGTTTTGAAACCCTTGTGACATCATCTATTCAAAGGATTCTGATGACATTCAGTTTGAATACAGAATTTGTGTGCTGTGTTTCCTCCTTCATCAAGGTTCTGTATGCCGGAATTCACTCCTTTTCCCAAAGTGCAGATATTCAGGGATACAACACACACATGCACAGAGAAAGAAAAGAAAAGCTGTCTGACACTAATGACCTTACTTGTAGTATGCAAAACAGGCAGATAAATGGAGGCACGGGGGGTGGTGAGAGGGAGGATGACTGCTGGGAGATTTGACACAGAGGTGACCYGTTTGCTCCCCTGACTACTGTGGAGCTAATTAAACACAGCATCCCTCGAAATAAAGTGCTGGAGAGAGACTGAGTAGTCAGTTGCTCTCACTGCATATGTCACTTGGGATTATGATTATACCCACTGCTAAAAGGCAGTTGAATAAGCAAATGTTGTTTTGCAGGAAGTAGGAAAAAAATTCCATCCATCGTACTCCACAGTGAGACATGAAATGTATAATTCCGGTAATGAGCCCTGGAAGGATGAGCTATGTTTTAAGCCATTTAAGTTATATTTTAATCCTTCCTTCCCCTGTTCTGCTTAAAGAGAAGGAAAAATGATTTTATGTAACAAATGCATTTTGTTGCTCTAGCAGTGTATAACTGGGGCTTTGTGCTGAAAAAAGGCTTTGGGGCTTTGTTAATTTTGTCCCCAAACTCCTCCATCACCGGTCAAGCTACCCCAGCTCCACACTCTGGGCAGCACAGATCATCCATATCACCCATCTGAGAATTCCTGCAGGGAATATGTTTGAATCCCGGCAGATTTTAATTAATTTTTGCTTTTATTTTTCTACTACTCACTTATTTTTTTCCCCTGGAACTGTTCGGACTTCCTCTAAACCCCAAAAATTCAAAACCCTGTGCCCATAACTGTGGCTGTAAGGTGTTGGCCACTGGTGTCACCATTGTTCTGTGAGGTCACAYTCATGCTCCTTCAAATTTGGGATATCCCAGGGGCTTTGGTGTGGGGTGAATGCTCCGGCTGAAGGAGGGGATGGGGCCAGAGGTGTGTGGGGGTTTTGGCTTTGCCCAGACTGGCTGAGAGAGAAGAGAGAGAGGAGAAGCTGATCCTGGTGACTGCCTCCTGTCTGGGCTGAGCTTTGGAGCTTGCATTGGGTCAGAGGTGGTCTCTTCATTTTTCCTGTGAGGACGATGAGTGGAGCCAGTACCACGCCAGTGTTTCCTGCTCCTGTTTTATCTCCTGGTACCTCTGCCTGGGTCTCAGCGCCAGCAGCAATCCCCAACTCCCTCCCAGCGGTGTGACAGACACTCAGGTCACCCTCAGCCTGTCTCTGGGTCACACTGTGCAATAAACACACAGATTTTGGGGTCACTCTGTTCTTTTGCCCTCTTTGTGTGGGGATGTCCCCTTGTCCCTGTCCCTTGTGTGGCCCAGTCCTGCTCCTCAGGTGGATGAATACAACAAGGAGCTTCTGCACTTTTCTCCCTGATGACAGAAGTTGGGCTGAAACCCAAACGAAGCTGTAGTGAGTCTTTCCTTTTCTGTGTGTTTGTGTTAGTGCTGCTGAGACCCCGAGCTGGGCTGTGCTCAGAGCTGTGCTCAGAGCTGTGCTGGACACAGGAGAGCTGCTCCTGCCCTGGGCWCAGCCTGGAGCCTGGGGATRTTCTTTGGGGATCCCTTCTCTGTTCCGTGGGTGCTCCACTGTCTGCCTGGTGAGTTCAGGGGTGAGCAATGAGTGACCCACCCTGAGCACCCTGCACCTCTGACTGTGGGGCTGGACTGCTGGGGACACATTGGGACATTGCAAAGGTAGCAGGAGATGGGAGCACAGCTGGGGACACTTCACATGGAGACCAGGGCTGGTATTAACCGTGAGGAAAGTGATGGTTTTGTGTTTCCCCCGAGCTAACTCATCGGGATGAAATTGAAGCCTGTTTCCTGCTTCTAAACACTTTCTGATTCTGCAGSTCTTTCCAGCACCCTCCTGGGTCCTCTTAGATACATTTCTAAATCAAACAATCTCTGAGCTGTGTGCTGTTGCTGTTGCCTTCCTTTGGCAGTGTCTGTGTTATTGCAGGTGGGCACAGCTCCGAGAGCRTCAGTGAAACCCCTCAGAGTCAGGGGAGAGGGGGAAGGCAGATCCAGAGTCCTGTGAGAGCACAGAGCTGCTGATTGCTGGATTTCACATGAGGCACCACGACCTGGGCCTTTGTTTTACCCCTTTTCTTCTCCAGATAGAATGAAGCAGGGAAGAAAAGGCCACTTCTGGCCACATCTTTGGGCAGCTGGTGGCATTCTCACTGTCCAGTTTGCAGYAGGGTTAGAGCTGCTGCTCTGCAGGTTGTCCAGAACACCCTGTGCCSCTGCCATGGGCACCTTCTGCCCTGGATGTCCAGCCAAGCCTGTGCCAGACAGGCTCCATATGCTGAGATGTTTTTCCAAAGGCTGTTTGAGCTGTGTCTGTGTTCTGTAGCTGCTGCAGTGCAATCAGTCAGTCTGTGGCTCAGTCTGAGGTCAGCAGTGCCACCTCTTCTTGTTTCAGACAGTGGAGGGAGCTGAGGTGGGCACTCTTATTAAGAAAGAAATATATTCTTTTGCCTTCCTTAAAAATGAGTAGAATCATTATTCATGCCAATAATTATCTTAATTTCTACAGGAGTATTCCTCGACTACTTTTTCACAGACTGYTCTCTTAAATCTTTCTCATTTTTACCAGTTCACATGAACAGKGGTATGAATTAATTTGTGCTGCTGTGCTATAAGTAGACACTCAAAAGGTGCTTAATTTCCATTGAAAACATTCATATGCAAATGTTCCATATTTTTAAAGTGGTTGCAGTTCTGCTGAGGAGGTAGATCCGCCTCTATTCTACCACACAACAGATTTCTTTTATATTTAGATTTTKACTCTGAGAAGAGAGCAATGTGCTCGTCGAAAATTGGTCAAATACAAAAATGAACTGCAAGCTTTGGATTGTCAAAATTAGACCCTTTAAAATAAGGAATTAATAGCTCCCAGATTCTGTCTCGTTGGTGTTGGTGTGAGGCAGAGATGCTGTCAGGCCTGAGGCTGCATTTTCTGCCAGTTTTCTGTGCCTTCTTGCTGGCAACAGAGAATGAGTTCAGTTTGGGATTTTTTTTTTTATTGGTCTGTTTTTTCTTAAACCAGTGTAAATTATAGAAGGAGATTTTTGTACTATAGATGATCCTTTACAGAAGGATGATTTCTTGAAGTTCTCTTTAATGTTTGCTGGATAAATATAATTCAGCAGGAGGAATTTACTTTAAAAACCATAAATTCTGGGCTGTTGCAAGACTGGAAGTATAATTTTAGTTTAATTTCTTCCATTGAACAATCCTTCTTGGTGGAGGGCTGCCATTGCTGAGTCAGGGTACAGCCTTGAGCTACTCCCAAACTGGTGGCAGAATCTGCATGATTTAACACAGATGATAATATTTGAGTGTCTTTTGTTTCCCATCTAGATGTTTTGAGATTTGTAGTATTTTGTTTTCCCTTGTTTGCATGCACAGATTTAMTTTGCTTTTAAACTGAGTAATTTTCAGGGAAAAAAATATTTCCAAAATGGCAAAGAGTTAATAAGAATATTAATATTTCTGTAAGAAACTCTGAAAGTGTCTTTCTACTAYAAATGAATGGGMAGRCATTCATTAATTTGGACTGAAATTMTCCATCTGATGCARAAAGAACCCTTYTCATGGGTCAGTTTTACAAGCTGCTGAAGGACTGTGAAAATCAGAATGATTGGGAGTAAAGCTATCAATGTAAGGAGATGTGTCAGCTCTTGCAGGGGATGTGGTTGCAGATGTTCATAGGAAGAACATGAAATCCTTGTCCTGACGTGAATTTTTATAAACCTTTTGTGCAAGCAAGATGAAACAAATAAGGTGATGCACTTSCTTTAGTATTCATCATGTTCAGCTCAGCTAAAAATAGTGATTAAGTATTAAAATACATCATGATATTAGATTGGTGGATGGGAAAATAACTTTGTCTGAGAACTTTTTCTGTTCAACAACAGAATGATACTRAAACCTTTCATAGCCAGAGTGCAGTTTTTTTGTGTTTGGTTTGTTTTAAATTGTGATATTGATGGGGAGCACAGAAACAGCAGCAAAACCACCCAGCAGCTGGGGCTCATGGAGCTGGGATATTGGGTGTTCAGATATTGAGGTCCTACTGTGAATCGTGTACAACCTTAGGGTTTTGGAGGTATTCAGAATGGCAACCTGACTGCTAGATTGGAAAGGTTTGCTTTAAAGTGTGATTTTCATTTTTTTTTTTTGTTTTATATTTTTGAAGTCCTCGTGGTCTCCCTGGATACTGCTCTCTGTGAGACAAACAGACCAATTTTATGGTTTATGTGCTTCTTGCAGCACTGTGTGTGTCCATCCATAATACATGCCTGCAGCAGAGCACAAATMAAACAGAAAATAGAACATTTTACTGGAATTACTGTGATGGTTCCATGTGCAAATAACTCTTTCTTTGCATGAGACACTCTCTGGTCAGAACACGTTTGCCACAGCACCTTGTGCCCTCCCACTGCAGCTGTGAAGCATGTTCTGCAGAGAAATACTGGAGCTAAAGTTGCACTGAGAGCTGCTGTGCTTACTCTGATTTAGGGAGGACTAATTAATCAGATTTTATCTTGTGGACAACCACAAAACTYTGTTCTGCTGCTGAAACACTAGACCCAATTGTTGCTGCCACGAGTTTTTAGTTTTTAAAGGCTGGGAGCAAAGATTGGAAACTTCTCCAGGAGAAGTGTGAGGATGCGGTGTAGGGGTGGGAAAGAGCAATACTGGAGCAGCAATAAGGAAAAAAAAATCCTCCTGCAGGAGCAGTTTTCTGTTTGTAGTGAAAGGATTATAGAAAGGAAGGCACATGTGCTGCATGACTGAAGATCAATATGAATTCCATCTCCTTACAGGCATATTGATCTGGGACATGTCCATCAGTCATAATCTCCCTGCTGAAAGCGGCAAACCAAAGTGTAAAAAACCAGGATGGCAGGGCTGAGTTAGGAGATTAGAGAAGGAAAATGTTAAGAAGTGTTCACTTTTGATCCTTGGGGTGTGAAAAGCACAAGGTCATCTGCTGTTATGACTAGGCTGACTGTAAAAGCAAAGTGACTCATTGATTTCATATACCTACCCTGTAAAATATTTTGGTTTATGTGATATAATCTTCCTTTCCATTAACCTGAACTGAGTCACTTTATAAGCAGCTTGAGTTTAATGTATCAGTCAAAGATTGATTGTGCCTGGAACTGTGGCTAAGTTTGGGAGGATGCTGTTTATGTGTTTTTATAGTTTTAAGGGTTGAATGAGGAAAGACTTGTAGGCATGCCTGTGAATTGGTGAGTGGCTTTTTCTCTGTTATTTGGTTGTTTGTTTTATTTGTTTGGGGTTTTTTGTTTTTGTTTGTTTTTCTTTTTTTTTTTCTGTTTGTTTTTTATTAGTTTTGTTTTTTGAAAGTGACATTCAGTTAAGTGCAAAGGTCTGACACTCCTTTAAGTCTTTCCACTTCAAAGAAGTCAGTAACACCAGTAGGAAGGATTGGCCTTGTTTGTATCGATGCCATTCCATGAATAAAACTAAGTGACATCTCTGATCTTGGAGTTGGTTGTGACTAATTGTGCAGTTTGCATGGATGAATATAGGCAGGCAGGTCCTTGTGATGCAAACACAAGTACTTAATCTTCCACAGAAAGTAAGGAGATTTATTATAGAATTTAAAACTCTTTCTTCTCCAGAGCAAGCAAACCATGCCCCMAAAATAACTTTTCAAGACAAGCTCCAGGGATGTGCACTGACTGTGTTAAGGGTGTATGGGTAAAAACTAGAGGTGTGCTCTTGGGTGGAGGTTCTAGGRCAGGACTTGAGCAGCCTGATTTATYTGTGTGCTCAGAGTTCCTGTATTGTCCCCATTTCACACAGAGGAGTCACAGGATGGGGTTGTGTCAGTGTGACACTTAAAAAGGACATGTCAGAGACATGCAATGACTGACACATGGATGGGATTCAGGAAATGCCATTGGATAGGAATTTTAGGGTATTTCACACTGGCATGGGGTCGTGTAGGAGATTCCCATGAAGAAGCACGAGCAGGGTTTCCCTGCAGTTCCTCCCCGCTCCCTGTGTGTTTCCTGGGTGATGTGCACCCTTCTTTCTGGGTGGATTGTCCTTCTGTGCCTCCTGGAGCCAGGGCACAGCTGAAGGGGCAGAGGGGACAAGGCTGCTCTGCTGCTCTGGGGTGTCTGGTGCCCTYGCACACCTCTTGTGCCATTCCTCTGTGTTCTGAATTGTCAAAGAAAGGGCCTTTATGGTGATTATTTCTCTGTCTCCAGGCTGCCACCCTGAGCCTGCACCCTGGCAGCTTCCCAGGGCTTTTCTCTGGGCCATGGCTGAGCTGTCCTGAGACCCAGCCCTTGTACAAAGTGCAGCTCTTTCACAGCCTTTGAAAATCCTTGTGAATGATTCACTGAAAAATGCTGTTTAATGATTCTGCCAAGTGCAAAAGGGAAGCTGAGAAAACAGAGAAAAATGAGGGATGTCAGCAAGTATAACTCTYCCCTCACTTCTGCACTGTTTTTTTTCTGACTCTGGAGATGAAGATATCTTTTSTTCATGTCTCAGCATTTATTCCCAAACCACTGTCTAAGGAGATTACTGAAGTAACTCCTGAGTGCCAATTTATCCATAGTGCTTGTGTACCTTAACTCTCTCAATCCAAAGTTCACTATAATTAGTATTTATTTGCTCATCTTTGTCAAAGAGCATTAAATACCATTTTTTAAGTACCYAGGTTAAGCTTCTGACTTTTATTGCTGTTACATTGATCTCGTTTTGCTGTCATTGCTCWTGACACTTTATTGGTAACTGATGTTCAGCACTGAGTTTGTGTTTTCTTTTGGGGATGGTGAGAAGGACAATTAATTTTAATACACAGGGCTACTTGGGATTGAAATCTTCAGGTCTGACACAGATGGCAAGTGACTACCAGTATGTTTTATTACAAATTAATCTTTCCAAGCTATGCTGAAATGAGATTTAAAAATGGACTTTAAAATGCATTGTAATCTGCTGTTTGAGCCTTAGACAAGTGTGTGTTCAGCTGAAATTTGTCACTGTGTGARTGAGGGATCAGAGATATGGCATTTCCCTTGCTTTGATTTATCATGATTAAGGACATGGCTAAATTGATTTGCARTACTTTACTGCATACATGGCTGTACAAAATACAGAGATGTTTAAATGGATGGGTGAAAACTGATACTTCACTTATCTGTCCAGCTTTCCACACAATCTATGGATTCATAAAATGTATGCCACACACACAAAAAAACAAAAAAAAAATCAAAACATGACTTATTTTGCAGCGAAAGGATTGCTTGAAAAACTTGTTGGGGGCATTTTTGTGAATCATTATTTCATCAGAAAGAGCTGCTTCAGAAGTGCCTTTGCCATCACACCCCAACTGCTCCTGGCCAGAGCAGTACCTCCTAAAATATTTGGAAATGTTAGGCTGACACACAACTAAAGCAAATACCCACCTGTGAAACAACCTGCACCTCACCTGASAGCAGAGGAGTGCACTTTTGAATAGTTAGCAATTCTTTCTGTAGAGGCAGTTGCAGCAGGAAGAAAATTAACATAATTATACATATTTTTGGAAGAAGCTTTTTTCTTCCTTGTTGGCAACCTTGCAACCAGAATGATGCCATTCATGTGAAAGGAAGAAGCAGGAAACATTTCCTAATTGGCTCATGGATAACTGGAGTAGAAAACAATTAAACATTGATAGGAATAATACCAGCCATCCATCAAAATAAACAATTCTGTAAGTCTGAGAGCTCTGAGTGTCCTGTTAGTGCCCTGCTTGAATTTAAACCGGGGCCACTGAGGTCAGCTCACCAGGCAGAGACTGCTCCTGCCATTCCTTGGTGTTTGTGCTGCAGAGTACCCAGTGGGCTGGGAATTGAATTCTGTGTCAGAATCGAGCTGTGTGTGCTGTAATGAGCTGTAATGAGGATTGTTAACGAGGGCTGGGGATCCATRCAGTGCAGGTGGCTCTGGGTGAGGCTCAGACAGGAGGAGAACACAGGCAGGGAGTGACCCTCAGGGACACAGCAGGAGCTCCAGACTTTGTCTCACTGACACAGGGCATCCTTTTGTTGGAGTCCTTCCTTGGAGGGACCAWTTTGAGCTGTTTTTTAATTGTTTACTTGTTGCACTGAGATTGATTTATTTTTAGGGTGTGGGTGATTGAGGTTGTGCTGTGGGAAACCAGGGGTTGAACCCAAAAGGAAATGGGGTGTGAGTGTGAGTGGGGTGACCATGATCCCAGCTCAGGAGGTGTCAGGGTGCCTGCCAGAGGGAAGAACCATCCTCTGAATTTGCTCAAGAATGGATCTGAGAGAGGCAGCAGTGACCCATGAGAGCAGCACCAGGCAATGCTGTGGGGCAGAACACCCCAAAAAATGGGGAGACATAGGGGATGGGGCTGACGGAGCAGCATGGAAGGTGAGGAACAGGCAGAGGAGAGAGTCTGGGATGTGGGCAGGAATCTCACCTGAAAAAGGGAAGAAATTCTCCCTCTGGAACAAATCYGTGCTTCTCTTCACTGACCAATGCAAGGCCAGGGCTCGTGCTGCATTTTTGCAGCAAACCAATTCCTCGTTGCTGAAGTATCTGCTTCCCACTGGGAAGTTAACTTATCAGAATGCAGCAAAATAAGGTCAATTGCTCAAAAACTGAGCAAGGAGATTTGCTTGTTGGTTTGCTTTTGTGTTTGTCAGTAAAATTAAAACATCTTTCAGAACCAGACAGAAATGAAGTATATTAACTTAATTGGCATGCTATGTAGATTAATAAAGTTTAATGCTTGAAGGTTGTAAGTATAATTAGAGTTTATTATGACTGTTAATCAGAATTAAGAAGCTCTGAGGAAACTTCAGTGCCATAAGGACTCCTCTACTCCTATAGCCCTTTGGTATTAACTTACTGCCAATTTATCAGCTTGTCATAAAGATGTAAATGAGGAATGTATTGGTACCGCAAAATCCTTTTAGCCTTGATTTCTCATGTCTTCTTGCTGGGACAGTCTGATTTGGATTCTGACTATGCCAGCAGTGGAATGCCTTCATGGTTATCTGGGGCTGATCCTGACATCCCAAAGTTGTCTCTCCATGTCCCAGGGCACACAGAACAGATCCTTGGGGTTGTTTTGGTTTATTTTCTTTCTTAATTCTCACCATAYGTTTTAGAAGATTCAGACAGACAATGACTGAATTTAGCACAGCTACAARTTGTGGCCTGATGCTTAAAACTGGATTTCAGTTATGGGATGAGAAAATGTTAAAACTTCTAGGGCTCTAGGAAAGATTTTGTATGTTTGTTTTTCGTATCTGATACGTGGAGTATTGAGTTTTGTGGTGTTGAGAAGTTCTGATCGTGTCTAAATTTGGGGTAAAGGAAATATTTTGCTTTGCTTTGCTCTTTGAATGTCCTGTTAGAAACCCAGATGGGGAGTTCAGGAGTCAAAAGCAGTTTTAGAAGTTTAATGATAAATATTTCAAAATGCCCAACTTCTTTTTTTTTCAATTCCTCCTTTGATCTGCTAGCTTATAAATTCCAGGATCAACTTTGTTTGTGACTAATTCCACAGATCTTGGTGGAATTTTGCCCAAGGATAAATCACCCCAGGATGCTGAATTACATAATTTCTGAACAGAGGTGCTTTCCTAGCAAACCTGTAAACTCTGTTAAAAGCAGTGCAGAAGTAAGTGATCCTTGTTGTTTTGTGCTGAAAGTGCAAAAGTAATCTCTAGAGCTACTCATCCCTTGCCAGTTTTGTTCCTACTGTGTGTACAGTAAATTTCATAAAATATTAACCAATAGTAAATATTTAATACATTATTTATTTGCATTATATAAGTTCACTCTGCAATATATGTAGTGCTGAATAGATAGTTATATAAATATTTTAAAGTGACAAATATATAAATATTTAAATGGCCAATATAAATATTTTAAATGAAGGAACAAGGGCCACATTCTCCTTTTTTCCCTCAGAGTTGAGTAGGTGTAATTGCTGACAGCCCTTTACTCTCCAATTCTGAATAAAAGCCTGAGACAAAGAAATGTATGCTTTCACTTATGTCAGTAAACTTTGGATTAGGTCAGTAAATACAGCAAGTTTCAGTATTTCATAAGGACAAAAATTATATTATGGTTTTATGTATTTAATAGAATTTAGGGAATATTAAAAAGGCAAGGCAAGTATTTGTTTAAATTGAAAATGAAAAAATGATTATAAATGAATTGGTTTTAGCTGGTTTCATAGAATTGTGAGGATAATACAAATGAGAAGACCTGGGTGAGGGAATCAGTTTTTGACTAACAGGAAGTGTAAGGAAAGYTCCTTGAAATTTGGAAGCAATAATATTTGGGGGTTACTTACTGACCACAATCTGCTCAGTTTACACAGTAACATGGAATGAGTTTGTGAGGCACAGCTCCCATCTCCACCAAAATCCAGCAGATYGTCTCAGCTTGGGCTGGCTACATTATTTTCAAGGGGCAATTCTAGGGTTTACTTCCCCTGAAGGAATGAATTTTATGCTCTTATGGAGGCTCATCAGAGTAGCTTGTGATATAAATATTTTTGTTTTCAATTTGGGAAAAGAGTGGCTCGATAAACTCTACTTTGTTTGTGTTGAGGACTGTGGCTCTGCTCGCTGCTTCCTGCTTTCTCAGTGTCCTGCCTGATGTACAAATTGTCCTGGTGCAAGGCACAGCTGAGTTTAGAGCTGCCAGAACTTGTATTTTTTGTTTTCTTGTGTGTGCATGGTTTGTTGTTTCTTGGGTTTTTGTTGTGTTTTTTTTTTTCTTCTTTGTTTTAACACCTTCTAGCATAAGAAGAGGAAATAATGCAATAAGACCAAAAACTTCAGAGTTTTTAGTGTCTTGAACTTCTTTGGTTTGGGGTAAGAGGAGTGAGAGATCTGACCAGTGACATCACTCTTCTCAATGCTTGGTTTGTAGTGCTGTTTTCAGTTTCCAGGAGCAGCAGTAATTCCAGGGGTTTCTGTGCTTCTGAGTTACTGCTGAGCTGGGAGAAGCTGTAACATCAGCCTTTGCTTACCACGCCAAGCTCACTGCTTACCAGCACTGCTTTTCTTAAAATTTGCCCATAGTYAAATAAAATTTAGAGTATTAAGCCTATTTCATTGAGCAAAAAAATTTTCTATTGAAAATATGTCCAGATCAATCTTCCAGCATGTATTTTTTCCATACAAATAACGCTGCACGCTGTTAGGGAAGGTGAGTAACATGAATTAAAAAAGTTAGAGGGAGACATTAAATGCTAAATTTGCAAAACTAATTAAAAAATTAGTAAGTATAAATGGATAGTAGACTTAAAAAGAAATGGGATGAACTTCTTTTGGTCAGTCTGAGGTGGTTTGATATTTTATGTGCCTGCCTGCATGAAGCTTGTCCCAGGAAGCAGAAACCCAGTGGAAATTCTGGAACACTCAAGAGTGTGAACACTTTAGCAGTTGCACCTAAAATAGTCATATTATGTATAGTAAAGGAAGTGATTAATGCATTTGTAAATGAGACAGGACRGCTAATCCATCATTTCCTAGGGGAAGCAACAAATTCACTTTGGAGAACTTGAGAAACTTGCTCAACAATGTAGTTGTTTATAGCCATTGGTGTTGATTGTATTATTTTTCTTTCCCTTTTTTTCCCCATTTTAATGACAATTTCTTTTTCAAATAATTTGATACAGAAAGAATCAAGCCATTAGTTGTTTGGGGCTAATTAAAGGCACAATTATATAAGCTGTCARACAGTTGAAAATTAGGAAGTTTCTGCTTGACTTCTTTAAAGATATCTCTTATTAACAAGTCTAAATTCCTTTGCACTGTCCGATAACAAAACCAATCAGCTCTGAATAACTTATAATTTCTGTATTAATTAAGCTAAATCATCTTGCTAAAAAAACCCACCCAGATGCTAAAGTTTATCATCGGATCAGCCGACATTTGTTTGCTCTTGTGGCATGAAAAACTTGTTAAATACATGATGCTGAGCTGGGCTTTCTTTTGTTTGAGAGAAAACCACGCACAAAGTCAAACTTTGCAACTTTTAAGTAGCTGCACTAGACAGCTTTTGTGACCATCCCAACATTTGCTGAAAGGAAACTTTGTGGTGTGACAATTTATGGTGAAATAGGAATGGCTTGTTTAGCAAAAAAGATGATTCTGTCAGAGCTKTGCTGGGCTCTGGTTCCTTTCCTGAGGCAAAGGAGTGAGAAGGTGTGTTCTGAGGGGATGGGCAGAGGTGTGGGGTCAGGGAGGGAGGGTTTTTGGCAATCCCAGTGGTCTGCCAGRAGGTGTGCAAGGAACCTGCCATGTTTGGTACCTCTCTTGGTGATAAACACATCAGGGGAGCTTATTTCAGGTCAAACTGAGCAATACGATAGATGTTTGTGTTGGATCTCCAGAGCAGTTTGGCTGTTTCCCCTGCTGTGTGCTGGTGAATTGCACAAAGGAGGAACATTAAATGCTAAAGTTTCTCCACAGCTCCTCAGAATTGATGTGTGTGAGGTTGTGAGAGCCAAATCCCAGAGTCCAGCCTGAGAGGCTCAGGACCAAGGCAGGTACACCTAAAGGTGGTCACAAGTTAGTTTGGAGCAGGGCATATACACCAGATATGAATGTTACTGTTTTCTAACTTCATCTGGACACTTTATGATTGACTGAAGAAATTAGAAGGATTATTTTATTTTATTTTTATTACAGAATAGAATCAGAAAGGGAGAACAGTTATTTTACCTCCTGAAATACACCATGATTGAGTCAAGGTGAAAAAAAGTAACTGCAAAATTTAACACACTTCTGTTTGCAAGTAATGGGCAAGTCATGTAGCAAATGCTTGAATGTGAATCAGTGGAAATGACCTGCTCACTGGTAAAAACAATTGTTCATGATAGTTCATTGTGGGTATTCAGAACTCAAAGAATGTTTAATTTCAGTAAGAGACATTCCCAGATGCCTTAGTTTTCTCTCTCTTATTTGTAAGAGTTATGAGTAATATCRCAGTAACGATTTCAGGACCTCCACTTAGAAACATAAATCTGTAATGAATGGGAATTTGAGTGAAGTTCACATATTAACAATATATTGTGCAGTGTTGGCTTGAATTTGCTGGTTCTATTATCTTAGCATTCCTTTCAGTCAAAGGCATGATAGAAATACCTTTATCTTTCTACCTCTCTTTAGTTGATATTGTTTAATTATGCAGATGTTAATTCTATGGTGAAGACAACTGAGCTGGCACAGGTTGTTGCTCTATTGTGCAAGAAAGTGAAAAATAAAATCTACTTGTTGAGGAGGAGGAGGAAGTGAAACGATATGGAGGTTAATAGATGTTGATGTGATTCATCAGATCTGGAGAGATGCTTTTTAATTATAGCTTGCTTGATTGCAGTTTGTCAAAGCTGATTACATTTTTCCCTGTGAGTATTAGTATACTTTTGCAGTTAAATGGACTGCACCTTTGCATTTTGAACTTGCTTCAATGGCAGCAGATCCCACAAAGGAAATGGAATAGGACTCAACTTAGTGAGATGGTGCCAAGTACAGGAGGTGCAGTAACCTTCCTGGGGATTAGACAGCTGCTTAAACTCTAAAAGATGCTTTAATATCTAATTGAGCCTATATAGAACTAGGATTCAAATTGGCCTGAGAGTGTATCAGTGGAAAAAACTGCTTTCCTTAGCCAGGGAAGTATTTCAAGTTCAAATAGATGCAGTTTCACACARCTGACAAATATTTCTCGGGTTACTGTTAAAATTACCAGGAACTGCCCTTCGGGCAAAGATGCACTTTTAAAATCCAGATTCCATACACAGTTTAASCACTTAGCATAATTGCAAAGTGGGTACTCGGGGCCCTGTGTAACAGGAACATATTCATATCTGGGAATGTTTGGGAGACCTTGCCTGKTTTGGCAGAAGATGCAGTTTAGTGCTGTTTAGATTTCCACAAGATAAACAAAACCACTCTCCCTTTGTCCTCTAGTAAAAGATGAAGATAGTTGAGCAGCATGAAATATAAATAAAATCTGTACCTTCAGTGCAGACATAGAAATACTTTAAATGGAAAAAAAAGTAATAAAGTTGAAAAGAAGTAAAGTAAAAAATGAGGGAGACTTTGCTGCAGTGCATCTCCCTGCTTTTTGGCCAGTGCAAAATAWCTGTCAAATAACACACCCCAGTCAAATTGCTGTCATTGTTAGATTGCTGCTCTACAGAGGTTTATGTTCTTAGGTTTGAGTTGTTATCACTTAGAAAAAAATGGTGTTTCAGAAGTCCAATTTATTGCCAAGTGCTTCAGGGTCCTTTGGGAACAGGTCTCTGCAGTACCARAGTTCTGTGTGTGTGTGCTTTAGGGAGAGGTGCTGTGATGGTGATAGCAAGGAAATAAAAACTTCTTGAGGGAGTCAAGCCACAGAAAAATTAAGCTCCCTTGGAAACAGCTAGTTGAGATAACTTAGATTTCACTTTAGCCCCTTCCTGTATAAACTGGTTATTCTTCCACTTTGGGGAAAACTATCAATAAATTTTTGCAGCAAAATGAAAARATGAAGAAAAACCCTGCCTGCAGTCAGATGTACCACCATGGAGTTTCAGGAAARCAAAGCAGTGCATCAGAGAAGTGTTACTGTCCSAGCACTGCAGAGATGTGTCTGGACTTCTCAGAGATCATGAAGCACTGCCAATATTTCAGTGTCAAAGGGAGAGCAGCAAGCCTTTGTTTATAAATCTATGCAGCATTTGGTTGAATTTGTTTGTTGTGTACTCTGTTTAATTTTAAGGCAAGGAGTGAAGTTATATTTAAAAAATATTTCCCTGATAGGCAAATAAGAGAGACAAGATATTCCATCCAGGAATGCCTGCTAAAGTCGCTTCTTGCAACTGCTGTGTGAGGACTGATTCCTGAAGGCTCCTGGGAGAATAAAGGCTATCTGTAAGTGCTGAGTTCCTTCCCAAAAAACCTTTTTCTCAGCAAAAGAGAGCCAGCCAGTTGCACAAATGCCTTCTGGCTTTTTCTGATGCCTGATCTATCATTTAGTGTCTTAGTAGCCCATGAGAGCCCTGAAGGAAGTTCATTGCAATGGGTGAGAAGGGAGAGAAGATTCCAAGTGAGGCCAGACACAATGTCTGCTTTGGCCACTGTTTGCATGTTCTTCTTTCTAGAGTATCTCAGCTTGTTCAGATTCTGCTTCCARATGAACTGGAAGCCAATATCACGTGCTGTGGCTTGAGGCAAATGAGACATGCATACTCTTCCAGCAGTTTCATGAGATTGACTGGGCCTGATTGCAATCCAGAAAGAAAGGAGGGAGAAAAAGCATCCGCTTTACAGGGCATTCCTAGAGGGARTGAGATGTGCATTTGTGTTAAAAGAACAGTTCTGTCCTGCTCAATCCTCAAGGGATTTTTCTCTCTGCTGTGGAGAAACCAAGATGGTGCAGTGCAAGGGGAGTTGAGCTGTTCTTACTTAGTCCAAGGTGCATCTTATGCCAATATGAGCACTGGGCTAATTACCARCCCCTTTAGGGTCATTAGTACTGGAATTACAACTGCTTATATTAATATTGGATTTACTCAACTCCCTTTGCTTTGTAGAGATAGGCACAGAAAGGAAACATTTTAATGTCAGTAGAAAAAGATAAAACAGCTTTATTGATCATGGGACAGACCAAATCATCTCTGCTGGCATTGGGAAAAATTGAAGTGGAAAGATGCTCTGAATAACAATCACRCCTGGGAGTTTTTTCCTCTTTTTAAGATAAGAGGCCTGGATTTAGGAGGAAATTACTRTATTTTACCATTGAGTGCAGTCCTAGTAGAATGAAATTCAACAAAAACCCCATAACCCTGGATAAAGACTGGATAATGCAAGATGTAGTCTTCTGACAATCTGGAGTATCCATGTGTAGATAAATTTTACTTTGAGAAGGTGAACTTGATATGTACCTGAAATGACCTTTTTCTGCTATACAGGCAGGTGTGTGGGACAGGAGTTGCCTGTACAGACACACTGACATGATTCACAGTTGTCTCATAGTAATGGTGTTTAATTTTTCTGTATTTCAGAAATCTTCAGGATTTGATTTTTGCTGTGGGATTTAGAATTTAATAGGACTCAGACCTTAAAAGAGCTTTTATATTCTTTAAAATAGTGATGCCTAGTGAAAGCTGGCAGTATTTTTAAGGCCTGATGAATGAATCAGGCCTTAATGTTTTAGGATCTATGGCTTATTTTGTTTTAGCAATTGATTGGCAGCTTTGGGCCCAATATTGAGTGAATTTGGTTGACCTTTGCTACAACTGCTTCAGATCACATTGTGGTAACACCTTTGGTTTGTCTCTCCCTTAAATGGGAGAGAGAGAGATATGTGAAGATTTAATTAATCAGTGAGACTTAAGGGCTGAAAGCAGAGTTTTGCTCTTGGCAAAGGGTTAGAAGAGTGGGTACCTCGGAATTCATTGCTTTTTAGGTGTCTTTTCCATAGAGGTTTCCAAGCATGGCTTGTACAAAACTGCTCTGAGAAGGAACTTTTATTTGACAGCAGCTGAATAAGTTCAGAAGTATAAACTACAGAGATGATAACTTATTGTGCTTGCATTTTATTTAGCAAGATTTATTTTTACAGCAACTGACGTGAGACCTGATGAGGAATGAGGTACCTTCACAGTCTGTGTTTCCCAGCAGCTCAGATGCCAAATGCTTCACCAAAATACAAGATGCATTCGGTGACTATCACTGACTCACTGTCATTTCAATAGAACCATTTCATGGTGATGTTTCACTCTGGTACTTTTAAAAGGGAAGATGTCCTGTAAAATGTGAGATCTGGGCAGTGGGGAATTTGGGGCTCTTCAKGCTCTTAGGCTGTGCTGTAAATCTTTATTTAGATTGCTTTCCCTTTAACAGGCAGGTTTTTATTTGATAACTTGTTTTAACTGACTCTATRCTAGAGGTGCACCTCAAGCTGAGTTGTCATAGAAAGTTTCTGACAGGTTTCAGGTGTTTCCGAAAATGAGATTAGAAAAAGTTATTTGCTTATTAAGCAGTGAAAAAAWTTTTAACATAAATAGCACACTGACTTTGTAAGAGAATGAAAAAAGTTGATGAAAGTTTGGATCTATGTGTTTGAAAATTCTCTGAAACATGGCCTTTAAGCCAAAACCAAAGCATTCTTCCAAGGAAAACAGTTTGTTGTTGTGTAATTGCACAGTCTCTCATCATGGGTGCTGCTCCATTTGTCATTATAATAAAAATATGCATAGAATGAACAGGACAATAATACATATAAGGAAGATGAAAAGAAGATTCATAGTTTTTATGCAGATTACACAGTTGAAAAGCTGGCCTTAGAGCCTGAAGGTATTTCTTCTGCTTAAAAAAGTTGAAAATTRAAAGGTTATCCATAAAATGGAATTGCTGATTTCTCATAGGTTTCTCACTTTCTATCTTTTTATGTTAAGAATTATAAAAGAAGCTAAGAATGGAAGAGAAAGAAGTAAAAACTTAAAACATGAAAAATGGGAAGAAAACAACAGCTTGTTCTCTCTCAAAATCTGATTCTGTAATTCTTTACAGCTTATCTGAATCCACAGCTTCCAGTCACCTGGGTCTCTTGATTATTTTCACCAGGCATTTTTGAGTTAAAGAACACCAAGTGTTTTAACAGGAGTGGGCTCTGAGGCTCTATTCTGTATATTTTCCATTAATCTGTGAGTGAAAAATTACTGAACTGTCCCAGGTATCAGCATGACAACAGCTGCTCACAATGGCGCACTTTATGCACCGTTATTGGGAAATGCTTTTGAAATGAAAGCCTTTCCTGAGCACTACCTAGTTACCATGATAAATTTCCATTYCCAGCACTGTTGGTAACATTGTCAGTGCAGCAGTGATTTACATCATTGGAGTGMTGCAGATCAGTGTTTAAAATGCTGATTGATAGGGAAGTGGGTGCCTCCTCCAAAAAAGCAGTTGCTGAYAGTTACTGTTTCTTTAATTATCCACGATGATTTGGGTGTGCTCCAGGGATTTAGGTATTTAAGCAAAGATGTAAATCAAGTAGTGGAAGGTTCTTCAGGRGTACTTAGAATTCACACTTCAAATCCTATTTATTTCAGGTAGTCTGAAATAAAACCATAAGAATGACAAATCTTTCTGACCCCTTTTGTCTATTTTAGAACTCTCCTTTAGGGAGTTGGTTTGTTGGTTTCCTGATTTATTTACTGGGATGCTGGAAGGATTTTTTTTCAGTGCCTGACCCTATTCCTTTTGAAAACAGACCCTGCATGGGCCAGGACCTTCTGCCTTGTCTTTGTAACTTCAGTGGCACTTTGGGCTGTTTCAGGAGAAGCATTTTCTGAGGAATTATACAAATTGTCTTTTCTGTCCTGATCACAACATCATTGAGAATCCATCACTGCAGGTGAGCTCTGTGTGGGCCCAGACAAGGGGCTGAGACACTCAGAGACRCAGCAGGAGCTGAGAACAACARCCTGTTACACCCTCAGGTTCTGTGTGAGGAATCAAAAGCCCAAAGTTTCATTTTTCTGAGACCACTCCTTGGAGGAACCAGCTTGAGCTGTTATCTTATTATTAAATTGTTGCACCAGGATTAAATTATTTCAAGGATCGGGACACCTGAGTCTTCTGTGGAGCCTGGGGTTGAGCCCAAAAGGAAACCTGGTGTGACTGTGAGAGAGGTGCCCTCAGTCCCAGCTCAGGAGGTGTCAGGGTGTCTGCCAGAGGCTCTGAGTGCTTGGACAGGGAAGTTTCTTTTAAAAAATGCTGAAATTGGATACATCAGTCAGAGCTTGGCAAATAACTCCACCCAATAAGTATATCTGAGGGTTCAAGTTCACTAGAGAAAGCTGGCTTAAGTGGAAAGTGAGAAGATTCAAAGTGTTATATTCTCAGAATGAATAGTAGGTTTTTGTTGGTGTTGTGGTTTTTTTTAGATTTATTTTAATTTTTTTATTTTTATTTTTTTTTCCACAGTATTTGTTGTTTCCACTTCAGGTCATGCTCTTTAATTGTATTTAGTGTCAAGTAACTTAATGGAAATTAGATCCCATTGTTGGTTGACWATAGCTTAAAAATTAGTTACTTTTYGCTGGTGATTATTAAATATGCCACAGAAATAACATTTTTTTTAATCCTTAATACCTACAACTGTTGGAGGGACTATATTTGGCGGTACCTCTTAAATAATGAGGAATAGTAAAAACCTGTGCAAGCTCTTCATTGTTATTTGTGCTCAAACACCTCGCTGGTTTTGTTTCAGCTGGATTACATGTGTACAACAATAGTTTGTGAAGATTTTGAGGGTTCTGTGGTTGAATTTATSCAGTTGTGTTGCAAACTTTTGTTCTGTTCCTCCACCTCAAAGGGAAGCCCTGTGCTCCCATATTGGTTGGGTGACCTCCAACAAAGAACAGAATCAAGTGCTAAAATATAAATTTATGTAACTTGTCTGCACAATTTGAAATAACAAAGACTAACTGCCAGTGTCTGCTGCATTACCCATGGACAAAAATAGATGATACAAGAGATACTGAGCTAAATTATTCTACACATACATTTAAAAGGCTTTACTTGACAAGAGCATGCTATAAAAGGGAAGCAGTGATTTTTTTGTAATGATTGTGTCAGTATGGATGCTGGAATTGCTGTGTTGGCTTTCAATCACAGATATCTAAGAGTGTGAAGGTACATAAATATAGAGTCAAATTCTTCTGCCAGACAAAAGCCCAGTGTGTCAGGGTAATTGGGGCCAAAGCTGGTGCTGCCACTCTAATGGATGGCTGTGTTTGTGTATGGATTTCACCCTGGATCTGCCAGGGATGGGCTGTGAAGTGACTGCAKAATTTGGTTTGTTTGTGTGAATCCTGCTGTAAAAGATTGAAGGAATCCTTATGTTCTGTGGACTTTAACAGGTTACTTTACTGRAGCTTGTTTTCTTAAACAAAGGAGCAGCTTCTTTCCTTAAATCTGTGAAACCCTCAAACTCAGGGGTCTCAGAATCCACAGTGGCCCACGTGAACAGCCTTGTAAGTAAATTAAATTGCTTGGCCTAATGGTGTAAGCTATCTTCAAATAATGTGTGGTGAGAGTTAGCTGAAGACAAAAATTCTATTTCCTATTTGATGAGGGACAAAATCTTTGAAGTAAAACAAATTTTCGTAGACTCAGGGCTTAGACCTTGGCTTCTCTGGGACTGGTTATTTGCTATTTAGCAGTGACATGCTGTTCACTCTTCTAAACCTTTTGTAAAATGCCACTTAAAAATGAGTGAATATTTTAAAAAGTGATAAAGCATGGAGAAATGGAGCTCTTGTACATGACCCTTGGAAGGGCTGCTTGTGCAAAATGCTATGGTKACAAAAATAAAGCCATTTGACTTTGACATCATTGTTTCTTTAARCATCAAGATCTTTGAATCTTATTTGCTTTGAAGCTTATTTGTCATGGGAAAAGTGAATCCACTGATTGGCCAAATGATGTATTAATAGTTTACATGTCTTTTTTTTGTGTAGGTAATGTGGTTCACTCATATGCTTTACCTGTTTGGGACAATTTCTCTACATTGCCTTAATTTTGTCCTAATCCTTTTAGGATACAAGGCCAACAGCTTTTAACAGATCCTATTATGTCCTAATGTTGAGGACATATATGAAAAATGTGAAATCATAGGGCCAGACTAGATGATCATTCCAATAAGAGCAGTATTTATATTTAATCAATTTGACTTTCACAGGAAAAAGAGGATGTGGCAGCTGTGAGTAGCTGTTAATTATATCCAGCCCCCAGTAGATGGAAATATTGCTACAACTTTGGAGATTTCAATATCATGAATTTTCTCTGTTTCAGGGACCTCATGATTCTTTCCTTCTGTCTTACACATTAACTTGTTGACAACCATAAATCATCTAAGCTGGTATCATAAATAATGTTGCAGAATACAAATCTGAYACCTTTTTTGGCTCTCATTCATTATTCACATTTATGGAGGTTGTGCAGATATGTTGGGTAATGTGAAAATAGGCATTTCTAATTATGTTCAGAATATACCTAATCTATGTGTAACTGTGCTGGTCATCTGTAATGACAAACAAGGAAGGTGAAATCAACTTCTGGTCTTTTTTTAGTTTTGACTTATGCTTCAGTTGTATAAAAAATGATTTGGTGGGAGGGGGAGGCTGCAGTAGAAATTAGGGGTCATCAAATATTTCAGTTTGTATTGTTACTGTAGGCCAAAACTAAAAATGTTGCTGTTAAATGAAGAAGAAATTGAGGTTTCTTAGATTTGTTTGTGATGACTCTTAGTAAAGAAAACTAAATAAAGGATGTACTATGTGTATGTCCAAATATATGTATATATACATGTATATAATAGAAATAAATGAAATAATGGAAAAAGGATGGATAGGTATGAAAATATAAAGCAGAAAAAATACATGTAAACAAATATGCATACTGTGTCTGATATATGCTAGTATTTATACACATATATGTACATATTAGCAAATAAAAAAGTAAACTAGAATAACGGGACAGTTCTAAGAATGAGGACTGGATGTTATCTTGTTGGGGTACCTCCAGGTGTTCAATGTGCACATATTCCTGACAAAGCTTTGTCTAAACTATTATTGAAAATATCCAGTGACAGTCCATGGATTCCTTCACTGCCCACTCCAGAGCAGCCCTGACAATTAGGTAATTCTGTTAATTATTGTGGTTCATAACCTGAGTCTTCTCTGTTTAGCTTCAGCCTGTCTTGCACCACCCTAACTGTAGCTAAGAGAAAGAACAATATATTGAGCTCCACTCTTCAGGCAGTGCAATRTGTTTTCATGGCAAAATGAGAACTAAAAGGGTCAACCATTGGTGTTATTTCCATGCTTGCCTACTGCCACAAGTATGATTGCAAAGGTATGGGGAGAAAAACATTTTAATTCTTCTGATGCAAAATAAATCCTACAGGAGCCCAGCAGTTTTACATGAATTTTGAATGCCAGGTCAGGATGGGAAAAGGTCTTTTATTGAAAGATCTCTGTCAAATACCCAGTTTAWGATTATGGATTTTTCTGGTCTGTTTCATCCTTCCTGCTGAAAATTCTCTTCCTCCAGATTGGGAATGAAGGTGTTTTTATGGTACATATGGTCAGCCTTTCTAAGAGTTACAATAAATACATTTACAGCAAGCTGTTTGTARACCATGGGGGAGGATGAGGAGAGAGGCCAGGGGAAAGGATTAACTTGCTGATGAAATATCCTTTATTTTGTTCATGGAATAATTCTGAATAAATAATTTGCAGCAGTGGCTTGGTTTCCAGCTGCACTGGCAAAGAGATAGTATGTTACAGTACAATTTATGAATTCATTTAGAAAGACCTACAGTATTTAAAGAGCTGATGAGAAGGTCACCAGTGTAAAACTGCTTTGAAAAACCCAGCGTGAGTTTTTTTTACAGAGAACATCAGGTTCCAACGTGCTTTTCAAAGCTGTGTTTTTGCTACCATTATTCTCATGTGAAATTGTTAATAATTTTGATGGAACTTTATGTAGTTAGAACAGAAAAGTATGCTAATACTAATGAATATTTTAAAGTATGAAAATGCCTTCTATTCCAGCTTTTAAGCCAAAAGAAAAGAGTAGTGAAGTATTGGAAAACGTCCATACATTATAATGGTATTTTTGAAATGGCAAAATAATTTGAACAGATGCATTTAATTCACACATCAAAGCCTGAAATGCATTTGTACATTAATCTCTGCTTTGATCACTGCTCACAGTTTCTTTCCCCTCCCAGGGAGATCAGAGTTTGTGGAGTCCCAACAAAGTGAACTTTAGGGTCTGCTTCTCAAGCCATTCTTGTGGGCTGTTCTGTTTTCTGATGGTTTAAGGTCAGGAATGGTTCAAGAGTAAAGAAACGGTGGAGCAGTTSCTTCAGAACAGAAAAGTGGATTTTTGAAGGAGACAGGAGTAAAAAGGATTTTGTTATTTATCTGTTTTCTGTTATATGTAGATTCATTTTATACTTTGTAGTAGAATTTACTTAGAGCTATCAAGAAACTTTAGGAAAAAAAAATAAAATCATTGCATGCAATCCTGTAAGCAAAGGAGGTTTTGTCAAGGACTTTTATTTTAATATGCTRCATCCTGTCACAATCTAAGCTTCCCTGGGAAGAAGGGAAAAAAGGCTGGTTGGTTGTGTCTCTAGGCCACAGTTATTTGAAGGAAGTAGAATAGCAAGTGATTGGACAAAATAGTGGTGCAAACTCAGGAGAAAAACATATGCWTGTCTTAAGAAAAAATAAAAAATTATGTATGCTGCCTCTGTTGGCTGAATGTGTTATCAGGAGGCGCCTTAAACAAGGTGAAATTTGTCCTTTCTTGTGGACTGCAACCAAAGAGAACTCATTATCAGGAAAAGTTTTCTCCTGTGGACTGCAAAATCAGTCTTTAGGTCAGAATAAATGATAATGAAAGAGTATGGTTATTAAGTCTAATGCATGGTTTCTAGAGAATAAATCTGAAAGGTCATTCAATAGGGTATTATCATACAGAAGCTTTCAAGCCTGCAGATTGTGATTTGGTTAATAAAATATGCTGAATATTTAACAAATTTGCATCATGTATGCTTCCCTTATCTCTGCTGAATCATTAAATGAGAAAATGTAACTCCCAAGAAACTTTAAGATGAGGATACAAGTGAAACTCTTCCTTCCAAAAAGCCAATCTATGCCTGTGAATAACAAAACGATAACAAAG
>NW_026623400.1:787483-798932 GCF_030028575.1 Malurus melanocephalus
TTTTTTTTTTTTTTTTTTTTTTGAAAAGAAGCTTGGGTTGGGCCTCCTCAAGCTCTGTAAGCAAGCCATTGAATTCCTTTCTAGCCTTATTGTTAGATGTTTAATTTTCAACCTCCCTGCTGCATAATCAAATGCATTACATCTGACCATGAAGATCAGTTCATCACCCCACTTACAGAATTTTAGA
The DNA here is from genome assembly GCF_030028575.1 of Malurus melanocephalus. Taxonomy (NCBI): domain Eukaryota; kingdom Metazoa; phylum Chordata; class Aves; order Passeriformes; family Maluridae; genus Malurus; species Malurus melanocephalus. The sequence continues at coordinate 787,671 of NW_026623400.1, forward strand.
ACAGGGTGTTCTTCATTCTTCGTGTCTTTCCTTGCATGCCAGCAGGTATCCCTTATCTAATGATTCTTCTTGTTCCCCTGTGGGCAGCTTCCTACATATTTTTGGAAGGTCCTGCCCTTTGAAGGAAATATCTTGAATAGAAATTAAGTTTCAAAGAGATTGAAGGCTTTTATTAAATTTCAGACATATGCTCCTGAATGCCTTTGAAAAGTGGAGTCCGGTGGCGCAGAATCCAAAGAATCTCCTCTGCCATGCTGCCCAATCTCTGTTATTTTARTGGGCTTCAGTATGTAGGAAGAGTGGAAAAGAAATTGCCTAATGTGAGTCACAAATGCAATTTGCCTTTGTTTTTTAAATTTATGAATGAATGCTCACATTTTTACATTAAAAAAAAGTTTGTTTTTTGTTTTCCTTCCCCTTTGACAAATACTCAATGTGTTACAATTCCCTCTGATTTTAGAGGTGTTGGAAGGAGAAGCAAACATTTTTCTTTACTGAAGGGAGAGTGTTTTTGAATACTTTTAAAAATGATTGAAATAGAAAGGCTTGTTGAAGAAAACAACAAGTATTTATATCGAAGTCACAGTTTTTCTTTTAGTAAGGGATCAAATAAGAAACAACTTAAGGGGGYAGTATTAATTTAAAATTAAGATGCTCCACTTAAACTTAGAAAAATTAGAGGTTTTGCTCTTGAGCTTTTCTAAGAGCTGTGGTGTGATTTGAGGGTGGGTTTTTATACCTCTCTTTTCTCACTGGGAAAATGGCCATTTTCCTGTAAATTGATGTTATGAAATAATTTTCAACTTCTTTTGGAATGCAGTTTTAAATTGAAGTATATTCTTAGCACAGCYCTTTTTTATTAAAACTTGTTAACAWGGAAAAAGAATGAACTGAAGTACATCACATTGGCTGGGATCTCCTAGGTTGAGGCATGCAAGTGATAACAACTCAAGTTCAGTTTTTTGTTATTTCTCAAATAATCCTTCCAATGCAGTGAAGTATATGAAAAGGACTGGATTATTCCTGGGGAATTTTAGCTGCTTGAAAGTGGCATCTTTAAACTCTTTTATTTTAATGATTGTGAGAATGTGAATCCAGATGAGTGTTGTCTTCTCAGCTGTTGAGGGAGGCCTCAAACTTGACCAAAAGATTTGAAGAATCTCTGTAGGTGCAGAGAAAGCAGTCAGAGCTGTGCTGCCCTGCCAGATGAAACATTTCCAGAGCCTTGTGTCTGCYGCAGTCTGTGCTGGAACAATGAAAATAATGTCAAAGCATTATGTGTAGAGTGCAGACTTCTTGCTGTAGGCCATAYCAGATGAGAGTTCATTTATGGTTCAGTTCTTGATCTAGTTCTTTTTGATGTCARTGTTTAATTTTGTCAGGGGAATATCAGGATATGCCACTGCTAGATCCAGGGATGCTGCTGGTATTTCACTTGATCTCCAGCATCTTGTTGTAAATGCAAATCCTTGGCGGACACGACTGGCATTGAATGAGTGTAACACATCCTATTTGCATTTTGGGATGCTGTGGTGATAAGAAAATGAAAAAAACAAAGCCCTGATTTGGACATGAGGTTTGTCCTGCCTTTGAAGGAAGGGGTGCCAGGTCTCTGTGGAATTGCAGTGTATTTTCCCCCAACAGTGTGATATCAGCTGGGTGAAAACTGTGTCTGTGCTCCACCTTGCATAAAACAAATTGTGGTGTTCAGTGCACCTTTTAGGTGGGGAAGCAGTCCAGTATGGATTTATACAGATTTTTGTGGTAGTAGAAATGCTACTAAGCTTTCCCACCTTTTCCCTCCATTTCTTTCAGGGCATTTTGGACCTTGAAGGCTTTGGAGCACAGTTTGGTTTCTCTGGTGAACTTGAGAAGATCACAGAAGTTCCTGTGATTGTGTCAAGACAGGGAGATAGCAGAGCTATCTTAAGATGAAATTCCTGACAAAAGGTCTTTGTAAATTAAAAATCTTAAATAAATTACAGAGGTTTTGATAGTGATTTTTTTATTTGTTTTTGCTTTTTTTGTTTTTTGGTTTTTTTTTTTGCTATTGAGACCAAATATTCTACAAAGCAGTAAAGATGCTCTTGGGCACCAGTGCAGAGGTTCTTACATTTTTACATTTCAGTGTTTGAAAGTTGTTGGAAGTGTTATTTATTAGTTGTCCAAGATACAGAAACCATTAGAGCAAATGAGCTTCTAATTAATAACAAGAAGGCAAATTGTTGTTGAGAGTTTTTATTGTGCCTTGTAAAAAACTTTAGTGGAACGAATGAATGAATTCTGCTAAACCACCKCCCCAAGCCCCAAAATGTGAATGCCCTAAGTGCCTTTGACAGTAAGAAATTTAAGTGAAGCCATTCAAATATTGGGTTCTTTTGTTTTTTTCTTCTACTCTGAAATAGTTTGAGACATGTTTGATATGCTTTAAAATGATTAAAAGGGATTAATATAAACATTTCAACTCACTATTTGCTTTGACATCTGTCAATCCTCATCAGTAAGTTTTGCTTTAATGCCAAATCAGAAGAAAAAGAGTATTTTTGACTTCTGGTGATCAGGGTTTTGCCACCTTCAATCCCATTCTGTTGTCAGCTTTTGTTCAGGTAGAAGCTGATATGCAACATGAATTGGTTGTCACTACTTTACACTGACTTGTGTGTCCTGCTGCTGCTCAATTTTACAAGGTTGTTGTTTGTTTCAGAGCAGTTGTAGCAGTGTAAAGTTAATTTAAACCTCAGATTTTTGTTATGGTAACTCATGTTTTGTATGGGCAAATGATGGGAGGGTTTGTAAATTGAGGTTTGTTGTTATTTAGGTGATAAAATTTGAACGTGTTAAAGTACTCCAAGGCATTATAACACCTTGTTCTTGCCCACAAACAGGATTTTTTAAAAAAAAATCAGTGTTCAGAGTTAGACTTAAGCAGTTTAATAGTAATTTCTGAGTGTTTCTTTGAACTTTGTGTTGTTGCTGTAATGAGTTCCAGTCTGGCAGGTTCAGTTTGATCCAGCCTGGCCAGGGGATGCTGAGCTCTCCACTCAGGGCTGTGCAGGTTCTGGGGCAGCTTTGCAGGAATCTGTTTGCATGCTGCAACCACATGGAGATCTGCTTCAGTAAAACAGGTTTTCATCATATCACCATCATTTATTCAAGGGGTGAATAAAGGATCCTCGTTTGTTAAGCAGCACAATGAGAGAGAAAACAGACTTCWATTTAAACATTCATTGAAAATGAAGTAGGTATCTATTTCTACTATTTCTCCATACTGATTGTTACAAAAACCTTTTTCTTTTGTTGCTTTTTTCCTCCAATTTCTGTTTTCCACTTCTGCTTATATTTCCTCAAACTTAAAGCTTCAATAAGAGCAGTTCTGCTCAATAGTAAAAGGGATCTTCTGGAGGTTGATTGGGTCTGTCAAAGAAGGGAAAGAGCATCTTTGCTCATGGGCTTGACAAGCTGGTAATGAGGGCTTTAAAGCTGCTGTGAAAGGGAATCTCACCCACCTCACTCCTRGCAGTCTGAATCCAGTGCCAGCAAGAGATGCCCAGAGGAAAAGGGGAAATGCAGCTCCTGTTTTGAAAAAGGAAACCCCGAGGAACTGCAGGGCAGTCAGTCTCACCTCTGTGCCTGGGAAAATGACAGAGCAGATCCTCCTGGAAACTGGGAAGGCACAGAGAAAATGAGGAATTGATTGGTGACAGTCCAGGTGGCTTCAGTAATGCCTGACAAATTTGGGGGCCCTTATGATGAGGTTGCAGCTTTGGGGGACAGTGGGAGAGGAACTGAGCCCATCTGCCTGGACTTGTGCCCAGCATCTGGAACTGTCCTGCTCCATGTCCTTGTCCCTGAACTGGAGGGACATGGCCTTGGTGGGTGGGGTGGGTTTGGGGTGACCTCCCAGTGCCTAAAGGGGCTCCAGGAGAGCWGGGGAGKGACTTGAGACAAGGGCATGGGGACAGCACAAGGGGGAATGGCTTCAAACTGGAAAAAGGCAGGTTTAGATCAAATATTGGGAAGAAATTCATCTCTTTGGGAATGGTGAGGCACTGGRACAGTTTGCCCAGAAAGGTTCTGGAGTTCCCAAAGCCAGGTTGGATGGGGCTYGGAGCCCCTGMYSTAGTGGYTGGTGTCCCCACTCCATGGGGGGAGGTGGAACTAGCTGGTCTTTAACACCCCTTCCAACACAAACCATTCAGTGATTCTATGATTTGCTGACTCAGACTGAAAACCCTTTGAATTTACAGATATCAAAATAATCATTAGATAAAAAAGACTTTTGTTTTCTTGCCGATATCACAAAAATAGTTAATATTACACTTCTTTCTACTTTATAGACCAAGGAGCACTTTGCTAGGGGAAGAAAAAATGTGTTGAAGGAAGAATTATTTTTTTAAAAGAAAGTGTATCAGTTTTAGGCAGAGATGATGTGGATATATATGTTAATGATGGTTGAGTCTTGGGGTGTGTGTACTGAGGTTGTCATTGGCAATTTACCACCAGGACCCTTGGGTGGCTTCACTGGGGCCGTGTCTGAGTGGTGGAAGCAGAATCACAGCTCTGTGCTTACAAGTGACTAATAGTGGGGATTTTAATGCCTCCCACTGCAAAGCAGTGTGTCATTACAGCACTTTCTAAATTTATCTCATCGTGCATTTATCTTTTCYTGTGCTGATTGACTCCTATTCTCCYGAGACRTATTTAAATGTCATTTTATCTTTCGGTRGCAGAAATGCTGATAGTTTATCCTAGAATGAAAATGACATTGAGCAATATTTTGAAAAGGAAAGGTAGAAGAATTTCAAGCCGGTTTTGCTTATGCGTTGACAAGTGGTTAGTTTGAATATTATCTAATTTTTAGTAAAAAGAAATCACATTGATTTAATGGGATCTTTGGAGAATATTGGCAGATTGTCCCGTAAATTTATTTTGAATTGTCAAGGTAATGCATTATTGCAACTCCAAATGGTTGCTTTGCCATTTTTTCTTTACTGTAGCTGCAAAAAATATTAAATATATTTGGAAAGGAAAAAAGCTGAGCACACCATTATGCCTTAACAACAGATACATTCCATGACAGATGGCTATGCATGTTGAGTGTTGTTTTAAGCTATAATTGGATGCTTATGTAAGTATGCTTAGTCAAATATGTGTAATTAAGCTATCTTGTCAGGCAGGCTAACTCACAGGGCAGGCCAGGTCTCAAAGATGTCAAAAGTAATGGTTACCCTGGACTGGTTCTGTTGAAACACTTACCTAAACAAAACCCAAATAGAAGCAGCTGCTGTTTTCAGTTATTGCTGTTTACTGCGAGGCCTCCAAAATCGGATGGAGATGAAAATTAAATGACACAAAATGCCATGGGAGGTTTTTTCTGCTCTATTTTTAAACCTTAAGACAGGGTATGTGTATGAGAGAGGGAATGAGAGAGAGCCACAAGTGACATTTATTGTTAACACAACTTCCTTGTTGCAATGAGGGGTAATGGCAGAGCAGAGATTTCCAGTTGCAGCCAGTAAACTGGTGGGGACAAAACAGAGTCTTGAAAGTTGATATGGTTTGTCTGAAATCCATTCTTGGTGAGTGATATCCTGAATTCACTGTGGACCATAGGAAAAATACATCATCAGTGAGCACAAGGTGTTCCTGCTTCCTGATGACAGCAGAAATCGAGGTGTGCTGTGCTCATCTGYCCCTGCTGTGATGTGGAAGGAGTGTTTTCCTCATGAGATAAGAACTTTTTTAATCTCTGGAGTTGACAGGAGTCCAGGAACTTTTTTTGTTTGGTTGCCTGTGTGGTGGCCTAACTTGCAGCTGTTTATCATAAAGGTTTTTTCTCKTAATTGTTCTGTTCAATTTATCCCTGTTCCTCTGCTTGTGGAGAACACAAAGCCTTCATTCTCCTCTCATATTATGATAAATAGAGAAAAGCAGCAATTTTGGAAGAACTCCTCATGTTCAAACTCAGTTTAATTAGTTGCTATATTATCATGAAACTTGGCTTAGTTCTTTAAATKAATCCAAAGTGCTGAACTTGTCAAAACCATGAAAAATATGTTYAGTACTTGCATTTCCATTACAATAACTTCAAAATGTGATTGTTATTCTTTATGGACATGTCCAGAAAAAACCTTTAGACACAGGTGTTTTCCATATACAGTTAAGAATAAACGCTTGTTTTACCGTCAAAGTGACTTTAGGAGAAGTAGAAAACAAAATCCATGTTTCAGTTTTAAATTAGGAGGGTTTTTGTTTTGAATGTGTGTTTCCTGTGCACAAACACACCAACTTTAAACAGAAGCCCTCTTCTGGCAGAAGGTTTTTAATAATAGTAATAATTTTAATTTATATATTAAATAAATATGAAATATTTTTAATAATAATAATTTGATACTCTCTTCACACACTTTCCTTCAGCAAGAGCACAGTGATCGTGAATTTTTTTTTCTGCTGAGCACAATTCTGATTTGCAAAAGAGCATTTGCTGCTCTCCCACCTWCCCATGGGTGGGTTCTCTGCTGCAGGTACCCAACAGAATCTTTGCTTTTGTCTCTGTACCTAATCTCAAAGAAATGAAGAATTATATGTAGTTCCTATATTTGCATTTCCCTACAAGGTTGTGCTCTCTGTTTAGAACTGTGTGGCCTGAAATTTCCCCGTTGTTTTCCCCAGGAATTGAATAGAGATGATGCTCTGTTTCTGAATTATTTCTGAGAGTGAGATGCTTTATAATTAAGTGCTTCAAGCCCAGGCTTTCCAAGTATCTTGCTGCAGTTAGTCTGGAGTCTTGAGCAGTCACATGGTGGCTTCAAGTTGCTGGGCAACCAAGAAAGGCAGTGAATTTAGAAAATATCAGTATTTCCTCCCATAACTATTGCCATGTCTTTATAAATTCTGACATATGGATTACTCTTGTGGCTTTTTTTGTGCATCATTAGTAAGTTTAAAATGTCAGGGCTTTTTTAAAATGGATTTGATTTCCCTTCAAATGAAAAGATAACATATGTGCCATTTTAATTGTTGTCRTGTTTAGATTACAAAACAGAATTGGTCAGAAAATAATTTGAGCTTTAAGCCTCGATCTTAATCATTTCAAGTACCTTGCCTTCCATATATATCAATTTTCAAGAAACGCTGCTTGATGCAAATACTAAGCTGTAACTAGAACTTTTWTCTCTCTTTATAAGGTGAATTTTTCACATTACCTTAACCTTATGGTTAGCTGCAAGGAAAGATGAAGCCCTGCAATGTTGCCTGCACTTAGTAAWAATAATGAATTTATTCTGTACAGATAATTCCTACATTCAGAAGTTTCTCAGTGTGTTTTAAGCAAGAAGACTGAATACCCATGTTTTTCCTGTGATTTACACAATATCCTGAGTTGGAAGAGACCCACAAGAATTGTGGAAATCCTACTCCTGTCTCTCCAAGGACCTTTCCTACAATCCCACCTTGGTAACGGTGCATTCAGCTCCTGCATCCAGACTGGTGATAAATGTATGAAAGCAGAGTTTGGGGTCAGTTTGGGGTGACTGGGTATCATGACTTTCTTCTGTGAGTACACAGGTTGTTGCTGAAAACTTTTTTTTTAAATTTGCACTTAGTGGCAGATGAGATCTGAAGCAAAGCCTCAGCTTCACTGAGGTGTAAGGCACCGGAAAATAATACAATAATACCTTTTGTTGAAGGAAATTCAGGTGTTTTCTTTTTTTGGTGTTAGTTTTATCAATTACATATGTTCTTGGATATGAACTTTTCATCCTTGGGAATAGAGTATCGAAAGAAAACAAATGCTGCTTCTTTTTTGCTCCTACCTTCCTAGACAGAAGAGGGATGAAACTTTTTGGAAATGCTTTCCTTGCATCTTCAGACAATCTTTTGTTCTGCTGTTGTCTATAGATTTCAAAAGTTAGAAATGTCTGTGCTAGTTTTGACATGGTCAAAGATCCTTTATTATTTTTTTTTTACTTTCAGTAAATAACAAAGAAAACCTTACATTTTTGATGTTGCTGTCTGGTTGCTATGAATGTGAGCGAGAAGAACCCTTTCTATTTAAAAAGAAAAACAGTATCATGCTTCCTTTAAAAAAAAAAACCAAAAAGCAACTGAAACCACCAAAACCCAGGAGAAATGGGCATCCTGCACAAAAAAAGAAAAGAGGAAATATTTTTTGGGTGTTATGCTAAATTAGCTCGGGTACTGAGGAGGCATTAAATTAATTCATTCTTCTGGGATTTGGGATTGTTTTGATTATTGTTTATAAACAAAACCCGTTATTAACAAAACCACCTAACAAACTAAATAGCAACCAGTAAAACCCCCATCTCAAAGACATATAAAAAACTTATTTTAGCATTTAAACATTTACTGTGTTCTAAATAAATGTTAGACATAACTTCTTTTTTGATTAATAACACCTTTGCTGTCACAGTCCTCATTTTCAATATTTTAATGCTTGTGCTGTGCAGCAGCTTGTGGACTATTAAATTACAGCAGAAATATTATCTATGTAGCCCAAAGAGGAATTTTTATTTTAAAAAAGCAAAGAATTTTGAAGAATTTGGATTTGGTCTTTGCAAATTTCCCCCAGTTTTTTATCTTTTTAGATGGCTATGGAAGCCCTTGCAAGTGACTGGATGCAGTTCTTGTCATTGCTTTATTGTTAATATATGCTTTGAAAGAGGAATTCATCCATTCCCTCTCAAACTGTGGGGATTCCATCATTTTCCACATCAAAGCCYACCTTTAGAAATCTTTGGAAATATATGGAGTATCTTTTAATCTTTTTCTCTTTTGTGAATATTTTCTGCTTGTTTGAAAGGCTTAATTCAATTATGACACTTTGCACTCTTCTCTTTAATTGCTCATTGCTTGGTCTTCACACYAATGCTGTTTTTAAGCATAACTGCACAAATATCTCTAAATGTTATTGCCACTGCCAGTCCAGCAGTATGAAACACTTTTTTCCCTCTTGAAAGWTCAATTTTTTCTTCATAAAATGCATAAAAAAATAACTTATTTATTCCAGACACTATTRGGGTTTCTACTTATCTGACCCGGGAAGTAGATGTGATTTCAGAAATAAGAATTTATGAATATATTTTTTTTCTTTTATTGTAAATAAACCTAYATATTCATGTTTTCAAGTTAGGTGAGGATGAAAATTTGACAGAATTTTTGCTGTTAGATCAAAGCTATGACCATTTTCTCTCCTCTTTAAAAATAGATGTAAAAACAAAAATTGCTTTCTATTATAATCACTTTTTATCAAACTAAAGTCTGTGTTGTAGCATCTGTATGTTTTGGAATAAGGATTTATTTTGCTTTTGTGGGGATACATCTCCATAAATATCTAGCAATGACTTCTTTAGAGGTGGGTAATTGGTGGTTGCCTGGTGAATTCAACCATTATTTATCATAATTTTGTGTGCAGTCAAAATTATTTATTGAAATATAAATCCATTTGAAGGTAACTTCTGTCAGGCAAAGTATTTCACAAAATCATTTTCATTTCTCATTCTTTCTGGTTGGCATGTATATCCATATCTGGCTACAGATGCATTGATATAAAAATCTATATAAASTAAAAGCTGGGATGTATGAAGCCTYTATGAGAATTCTCCTAGAAACTAATCTAAAGCTGCCAACTACAGAAAACACAACAAAAAGCTCAAGTTTATTGTATTTKGAATTAGTTTGGAATGATACTGGAATAAACTCTGTTTAAGAGCTCCAGCAGTAAATTCCATGTGCTGCTAAATTAAAATATTGCTCACTGTGTTCATGGAGAGTTCTRCACTGAGCTCCTTTAGTCAATAATCTATGTGGGAATGTGGCAGCGTTAATTTAAAGTTTAGATGTATTTGCTAGCACCTGATGTTCCCTCAGTGCATGTGTTGTAACAACTTCTGGGAATTTGTGAGCTGCTAAACATAAGTTTTGCAAATTATTTCTGCAAAGCTTGGTATTTCTGGTGGGAAAGATGGTGGGATCTTGCTGCTTTTTATTTTGCTGGTAATTGTGCYTGTGTTCTGTATAAACAAGGAAAATGAGAATATTTTGTAACATGTCTAATCCTTTTTGGACCTATGTTCAGCACAAGGCAATTTCATGCAGACTCATGCAATTATAGCCTCAAAAAGTCACTGATAGGTGTGTGAAGCTTTTTATTTCATATTTTGTGTCTAATTGGGAAGCTGCAGTTACCATACTTTTGTACTTTAATSAAACATTGAGCCCATTTAATGAAATCCTGATTTTATCTTAAAGTGTGAKATGCAGTAAAATTTGTGCTTCTCTTCTCATGTCTCCAATTTTATTTTTATCAAAATTAAACCAGCATTTCTCAGCAAATGCAAATATCTAGTGGTCTCTTGAGCCCTTTCTTTCATCCTGAACATTTTTCCTCTGTTTTGTTGATCAGTTTCTTCCAAAATTGAGCTAGATTCTTTGAAAGGCTTATCYAAGCTTAAAAAGCTTTCCTGTTAACCTGGAGTGCTTAATAAGGTTATAAAAAATTGTGAGAAACATGTGTTATAATGTGGTGTGCAGATGAAAGCAGTTGGAAGGTGGTGTTGAACCCTCAGTGGAGCAGCTGAAAACATTGGGAGAAAAGGAATGTTTTTATATTAATCATCTAAAGGTTATTTGTGAAAGAGAAGAGAGGGTCTTCTGCTTCTATTTCCCAAAACAGGAATTTGTAGAAGAGATCAGATATGTGATAGAATTGAGGTGAAGGTTTCAACATTCCATTTTCTTTATATGTACCATGTAAAAGAGAATTTAAAAATCATATCAGACTACCTCAGGTAAAGTTATCTCCATGTAAAGTAAGAAATTTTGTCCAAAAAAAGTATATTATCCTACTTTTAAATGTAATCCTGGAAGAATGGCCTAATCTTTCTGAATTAAAATGAAAGAGAAAAGAAATCACAGTAAATAGGTTGTGATCCATAGTTAGCTGACTGCTGTCACTYATTTTATGGAAGTTCTATAAGTTAKACTGAGGRGWTGTTTCTTAAACWTAAAATAGGAGAATGTTTTATCAATATTGTATAAATTTTTCAGGTCTCACCATGGCAAAAAACCTGAAGTGTCTCTTGGGAATTGTCTCGTGTCCTGAAAGGGTTGGAACAATAGCAGAGATACAATATCTGACTTGTAAAGAATATGCATTTGAACCAGTAAGCTCATTCCTTTTTAAGCTGGAAAAAAATCAAACTGTTTTGCATTTACAAGTCTTATTAGACATATTACTAAATG